>NW_027046032.1:0-36169 GCF_025399875.1 Dalotia coriaria | reverse complement strand
TTAAATTTTAGTTTTTGGGTTTTAAATGCCAATATTAAAAAAAACGAAAAAAAAAATTCGTCGTTTTTTGCTGTTTTACGCGTTAAAACGCAGATTAAACTCAAAATGCTGTTTTGCTAAATAACATTTTAAAACATTTTAGATGTTGAAATCGTTTAAAAGACGCAATATTAATAAAACGAATAATAAAAATTTCGTCGTTTTATGCTTTTTTACGCGTTAAAACGCAGTTTAAAAACTCAAAACGTGTTTTTTGCTAAATAAAATTTTCAAGCATTTTGATCGTTGAAATCTTTTAAATAGGAAATATTTAAAACGAATAAAAAAAAAATTCTCGTTTTTGCTGTTTTAGGGTTAAAAACGCAGTTTAAAAAGCTCAAAACGTGCTGTTTTGCTAAAATAACATTTAAGCTTTTTAGATCGTTAAATCTTCAAATGGATTTTTAAAAAAACAAAAAAAAAATTTTTTTTTTTTATCCTGTTTTCCTTTAAAAACGCAGATTGTCAAAACGTGCTTTTTTAAAATAATCTTTTTTCAAGCATTTTAGATGGTGAAATCTTTCAAATAGACGCAATATTAAAAAAAACGAAAAATAAAATTTCGTCTTTTTTATCTTTTTTTACCGTTAAAACGCAGATTAAACTCAAAACGTGCTGTTTTTTGCAAAATAACTTTTTCAACATTTGATTTTGAAATCGTTCAAATAGCCAATATTAATAAAAACGAATAAAAAAAAATTCGTCGTTTTATGCTGTTTTCCCGGTTAAAACGAAATTTAAAAACTCAAAACGTGCTGTTTTGCTAAAAAAAATTTTCAACATTTTTAGATCTTGAAATCGTTCAAATAGACGCTAAATAAAAAGAATAATAAAAATTTCGTGTTTTTTGTTTACGCGTTAAAACGCAGTTAAACTAAAAAACGTGCTGTTTTGCTAAAATAATCATTTTCAACATTTTAGATCGTTGAAATCGTTCAAATAGCCAATATTAATAAAAAGGAATAATAAAATTTCTCTTTTTTATGCTTTTTTCCCCGTTAAAACGCAGATTAAAGCTCCGGCTGTTTTGCTAAAATAATAAATTTTCAAGCATTTTAGATCGTTGAAATCGTTCAAATGCCAAATTTAAAAAAAACGAATAAAAAAAAATTTCTCTTTTTTTATGCTTTTTACGCTTTAAAAACGCGTTTAAAAACTCAAAACGTGCTGTTTTGCTAAAATAAATTTTCAAGCATTTTAGATCGTTAAAATTTTCAAATAGAAATATTAAAAAAAACGAATAAAAAAAAATTCGTCTTTTTTATGCTTTTTACGCGTTAAAACGGATTAACTAAAAACTCTTTTGCTAAAAAAAATTTTTTCGCATTTTAGATCGTTGTCGTTCAAATGAGAATTTTTTAAAAAAACGAAAAAAAAAAATTTCGTTTTTTTTATGCTTTTTTCCGTTAAAACGCAGTTTAAAAAACTCAAAACGTGCTTTTTTGCTAAAATAATTTTTCAAGCTTTTTTAGATCGTTGAAATCGTTAAAAAAAGCGCAATAAATAAAAACGTAATAAAAATTTCGTCGTTTTATGCTTTTTTACGCGTTAAACGCAGTTTAAAAACTAAAATGCTGTTTTGCTAAAATAATAATTTTAAAGCATTTTAGATCGTTGAAATCGTTAAAATAGACGCAATTTTTAAAAAAAACGAATAATAAAATTTCGTCTTTTTTTATGCTTTTACGCGTTAAACGCAGATTAAAGCTCAAAACGTGCTTTTTTGAAAAAATAAATTTTCAAGCATTTTAGATCGTTAAATCTTTCCCAAATAAAAGAAATATTAAAAAAAACGAAAATAAAAATTTTGTTTTATGCTTTTTCGCGTTAAAACGCAGATTAAAGCTCAAAACGTGTGTTTTGCAAAAATTCATTTCAAGCATTTTAGATCGTTGAAATCGTTCAAATAGGAATAAATAAAAACGAATAATAAAATTTCGTCGTTTTATGCTGTTTTGCGTTAAAGCAGATTAAAACTCAAAACGTGCTGTTTTGCAAAAAAATTCATTTCAACCCTTTAGATCGTTGAAATCGCAAATAGACGCAATATTAAAAAACGAATAAAAAAAATTTCGTCGTTTTATGTTTTTTTGCGTTAAAACGCAGATTAAAAAAAGCGGCAAAAATAATTTTTTCCATTTTGATCGTTGAAATCGTTCAAATGACCTTTTTAAAAAAAACGAATAAAAAAAATTCGTCGTTTTTATGCTTTTTTTCGCGTTAAAACGCGATTAAACTAAAAACGTGCTGTTTTCAAAATAATCTTTTTAAAGCACTTTAGATCGCTGAAATCGTTAAAAATAGACCCAATATTAAAAAAAAACGAATAAAAAAAATTTCTCTTTTTTATGCTGTTTCGCGTTAAAACGCAGATTAAACTCAAAACTGCTGTTTTGCTAAAAAAATTTTAAAGCATTTTAATCGTTGAAATCGTTTCAAATAAAAAAATTTTTTTAAAAAAAAACGAATAATAAAAATTTGTCTTTTTTTATGCTGTTTTGCGTTAAAACGCAGTTTAAAACTCAAACGTGCTGTTTTTAAAATAATCATTTTCAACATTTTAGATCGTTGAAATCGTTCAAATAGACGGAATATTAATAAAAACGAAAAAAAAAATTTCGTCGTTTTATGCTTTTTTCCCGCGTTAAAACGCGATTAAACCAAAACGTGCTTTTTTTGCAAAAATAATCATTTTCAACATTTTAGATCGTTGAAATCGTTCAAATAGACGCAATATTAAAAAAAACGAATAATAAAAATTTCGTTTTTTTATCTTTTTTACGCAAAAACGCGTTTAAAAACTAAAAACGTGTTTTTTGCAAAATAAGCTTTTTCAAGCATTTTGATCTTGAAATCGTTCTAGAAGCAATAAAAAAAAAACGAATAAAAAAAAATTCGTCTTTTTTTATGCTTTTTTACGCTTTAAAAACGCAGTTTAAAAACTCAAACCGTGCTGTTTTGCTAAAATAATCATTTTAAAGCTTTTTAGATCGTTGAAATCGTTCAAATGAAGCAATATTAATAAAAACAATAATAAAAAATTCGTCGTTTTTTATGCTGTTTTACGCGTTAAACGCAGATTAAATCTCAAAACGTGCTGTTTTGCTAAAATAAGCATTTTCAAGCATTTTAGATCGTTGAAATGTTTCAAATAAAGCAATTTTAAATAAAAACGAAAAATAAAAATTCGTCTTTTTTATGCTGTTTTCCCGGTTAAAACGCAGATTAAAGCTCAAAACGTGCTGTTTTGCTAAAATTTCTTTTCAACATTTTAGTCGTTGAAATCGTTCAAATAGACGCAATAAAAAAAACAAATAAAAAAAATTTCGTCGTTTTATGCTGTTTTACGCGTTAAAACGCGTTAAAAACTAAAAACGTGCTGTTTTGCTAAAATAAGCATTTTCAAGCTTTTTTGATCGCGAAATCGTTCAAATAGAAGAAATATTAATAAAAACAAATAATAAAAATTCGTCGTTTTATGCTTTTTTCCTTTAAAAACGCAGATTAAAACGTGCTGTTTTTGCTAAAATAATCATATCAAAGCTTTTAATCGTTTAGAAATCGTTCAAAATAGAGCAATATTAATAAAACGAATAAAAAAAACGTCGTTTTTATGCTGTTTTGCGTTAAAACGCAGATTAAACTCAAAACGTGCTGTTTTGCTAAAATAGCATTTTCAGCATTTTAGATCGTTGAAATCGTTCAAATAGAACAATATTAATAAAAACGAATAATAAAAATTCGTCGTTTTTCATGCTGTTTTACGCGTTAAAACGCAGATTAAAGCTCAAAACGTGCTGTTTTGCTAAAATAAGCATTTTCAAGCATTTTAGATCGTTGAAATCGTTCAAATAGACGCAATATTAATAAAAACGAATAATAAAAATTCGTCGTTTTTATGCTTTTTTACGCGTTACAGCGCGGATTAAAGCTCAAAACGTGCTGTTTTGCTAAAATAATCATTTTCAGCATTTTAGATCGTTGAAATCGTTCAAATAGACGCAATATTGTAAAAACTGAATAATAAAAATTTCATCGTTTTATGCTGTTTTGCGAAAACGCAGATTAAAGCTCAAAACGATACCATTTTGCTAAAATAAGCATTTTTCAAGCATTTTTGCGTCGTTTGAAATCGTTCAAATAGAAGCAATATTAATAAAAGCAGATATTAAAATTTTACGTCGTTTTACGTAACTTGTTTTTACGCGTTAAAACGCAGATTAAAACTGCAACGTGCTGTTTTGCTGAAATAAGCATTTTCAAAGAAGCATTTTAGATCGTTGAAATCGTTCAAATAGACGCAATATTAATAAAAACGAATAATAAAAATTTCGTCGTTTTTTATACTGTTTTACGCGTTGAAACGCAGATTAAAGCTCAAAACGTGCTGTTTTGCTAAAATAAGCATTTTCAAAGCATTTTAGATCGTTCAGAAATCGTTCAAGTAAACGTATTAATAAAAACGAATAATAAAAATTTATTGGTTTTATGCTGTTTTTACGCGCGTTAAACGCGTTAAAGCTCAAAAGCGCGCGCACAAAATAATCATTTTTCAAGCATTTTAGATCGTTGAAATCCTGGTTCAAATAGACGCAATATTATTAAAAAGAAACGAATAATAAAAATTTCATCGTTTTTTTATGCTGACTTTACGCGGCAGATTAAAAGCACAAAACGTGTTTGCTAAAATACGGCAACGGCATTTTTAGATCGTTGAAATCACGTTCAAATAAGAAACAGTATTAATAAAACGAATAATAAAAGAGAATTTCGTCGTTTTATGCTGTTTTGCGCGCGTTAAAACGCAGATTAAAACTCAAAACATTGCTGTTTTGCTACAAAATAGCATTTTCAAGCATTTTAGATCCATTAAATCTGTTCGCGACGAAACAATATTAATAAAACGAATAATAAAAAATTCGTCGTTTTATGCTTGTTTTTACGTTGAAACGCAGATTAAAGTTCAAAATTGCTGTTTTAGCACAAAATAATCATTTTCCAAGCATTTTAGAACGTTGAAATCGTTCAAATAGACGCAATATTAATAAAAACGAACAATAAAAATTTCGTCGCTTTATGCTGTTTTTTACGCGTTAAAACGCAGATTAAAACTCAAAAACGTGCTGTTTTTTGCTAAAATAAGCATTTTCAAGCATTTTAGATCGTTGAAATCGTTCAAATAGAGGTAATATTAATAGAAAACTGAATAATAAAAGAGATTCATGCGTTTTTGTAATACTTTATTTTCCCACGCGTTAAAACGCAGATTAAAAGCTCAAAAAACGTGCTGTTTGGCTGAAATAATCATTTTCCAAAGCATTTTAGATCGTTGAAATCGTTCAAATAGACGCAATGTGTAAAAAGCAAAGATAATAAAAATTTCAGCTATTTTATGCTGTTTACGCGTTAAAACGCAGATTAAGCTCAAAACGTGCTGTTTTGCTAAAATAATCATAAGCAAAGCATTTTAGATCGTTGAAATCGTTTCAAATAGACGCAATAATGTAAAACGAATAATAAAAATTTCGTCGTTTTTATGCTGTTTTACGCGTTAAAACGCAGATTAAAGCAAAACGTTACGCTGTTTTGCTAAAATAAGCATTTTTCAAGCATTTTAGATCGTTGAAATCGTTCAAATAGAAGCAATATTAATAAAAACGAATAATAAAAATTAAATCGTTTTTATGCTGTTTTACGCGTTAAAACGCAGATTAAAGCTCAAAAACGTGCTGTTTTACTTTAAAATAATCATTTTTCAAGCATTTTAGATCGTTGAAATCGTTCAAATGACGCAATATTAATAAAAAGCAGATATGCAAAATTTCGTCGTTTTTGTATGTATTTACGCGTTTAAAACGCAGATTAAAAACAAACGTACTGTTTGCTAAAATAAAAAGCATTTTCAAGCATTTAGATCGTTGAAATCGTTCAAATGAAGCGAATAGTAATAAAAACGAATAATAAAAATTCGTCGTTTTTTATGCTGACACGCGTTAAAACGCAGATTAAAAACTAAAACATTGCTGTTTGCTAAAATAATGTTACAAAACATTTGAATCGTTGAAATCGTTCAAATAGAAGCAATATTAATAAAAACGAATAATAAAAATTCGTCGTTTTATGCTGTTTACGCGTTAAAACGCAGGTTAAAGCTCAAAACGTGCTGTTTTGCTAAAATAAGCATTTTACAGGCATTTGATCAATTGGAAATCGTTCAAATAGAAGCAATATTAATAAAAACGAATAGCCAAGATTCGTCGTTTTATGCTGTTTTACGCGTTAAAACTACCGGATTAAAAGCTCAAAACGTGCTGTTTTGCTAAAATAATCATTTTCAAGCACATTTTAGATCGTTGAAATCGTTCCAAACCGGAAACGCAATATTAATAAAAACGAATGTAAAAAGGCTGTGTTTTGTACTGTTTGCGTTAAAAACGCAGATTAAAGCTCAAAACGTGCTGTTTTGCTAAAATAAGCATTTCAAGCATTTTTAGATCGTTAAAATCCGTTTCGTAGACGCAATATTAATAAAAACGAATAATAAAAATTCGTCGTTTTTGTGCTGTTTTACGCGTTAAAACGCAGATTAAAGCTCAAACGTGCTGTTTGCTAAAATAATAATTTTCAAGCATTTTTAGATCGTTAAAATCGTTCAAATAAGATGCAGTATTAATAAAACGAATAATAAAAATTTCGTCGTTTTTTATGCTGTTTTACTGCGTTAAAACGCAGATTAAAGCTCAAAGCGTACTGTTTTGCTAAAATCGGCATTTCCGGCATTTTAGATCGTTGAAATCGTTCAAATAGAAGCAATATTAGCAAAACGAAGCAAAAATTCGTCGTTTTATGCTGTTTTACGCGTTAAAACGCAGATTAAAAGCTCAAAACGTGCTGTTTTGCTAAAATAATCATTTTTCGGCGCAGATCGTTGAAATCGTTCAAACCCAGACGCAATATTAATAGAAACGAATGGCAAAATTTCGTCGTTTTATACTGTTTGCCGTGAAACGCAGATTAAACTCAAAACGTGCTGTTTTGCTAAAATAAAAGCATTTTCAAGCATTTTAAGTCGTTGAAATCGTTCAAATAGAAGCAATATTAATAAAACGATAATAAAAAATTTAAATGGTTTTTTGTACTTGTTTACGCGTTAAAACGAGATTAAAGCCGCTGTTTTGCTGAAACCATCATTTTCAAAGCCATTTTAGATCGTTGAAATCGTTCCGACAGACGCAATGTAAAAACGAATAATAAAATTTCATCGTTTTTATGCTGTTTTGTGGCAGTTAAAACTCAAAACGTGCTGTTTTGCTAAAATAAGCATTTCAAGCATTTTACGTCGTTGAAATCGTTCAAATAGAAGCAATATTAATAAAAAACGAATAATAAAAAGAATTTCGTCGTTTTATGCTGTTTTACGCGTTAAAACGCAGATTAAAGCTCAAAACGTGCTGTTTTGCTAAAATAAGCATTTTCAAGCATTTTGAGATCGTTGAAATCGTTCAAATAAGACGCAGCTGTCAAAAGTGGGAATGGCTGCGTGGTTTTGGGCGCGTTTGAAACTCAAAGCATTGCTGTTTTAGCACAAAGTACGGCATTTTCAAGCATTTACCCCAGATCGTTGAAATTCGTTTAAATAGAAACGAAATATTTATTAAAGAAGCGAATGGCAAAAAAATTTGGTGGTTTTATGTGCTGTTTTACGCGTTAAAACGCGAGATTAAAGCTCAAAACACATTGCTGTTTAAAATAATCATTTTCAAGCATTTTAGATCGTTGAAATCGTTTCAAATAGACGCAATATTAATAAAAACGAATAATAAAAATTTAAATCGTTTTTGTGCTGTTTTACGCGTGGCGCAGATTAAACTCAAAACGTGCTGTTTTGCTTTAAAATAGCATTTAAAGCATTTTTAGATCGTTGAAATCGTTCAAATGGGAAACGTATTAATAAAAACGAAGATAATAAAAAAATTTTGATCGTTTTATGCTGTTTTACGCGTTAAAGAGCGCAGTTAAAACTTTCAAAAGCGATGCTGTTATGCTAAAATAAGCATTTTCAAAACGCATTTTAGATCACGTGCGTCAATTCCAAATAGAAGCAATATTAATAAAAACGAATAATAAAAATTGTCCGTTTTACATGCTGTTTTTACGCGTTAAAAGCGCAGATTAAAGTTCAAAAACGTGCTGTTTTGCTTTAAAATAATCATTTTTCAAGCATTTTTAGATCGTTGAAATGTTGAAATAGACGCAATATTAAAAACGGAGCAATAAAATTTCGTCGCTTTTATGCTGTTTTACGCGTTAAACGCAGATTAAAGCTCAAGAGCAGTAACTGTTTTTGCTAAAATAAGCATTTTTCAAGCATTTTAGATCGTTGAAGGTAAGTTTCAAATGAAGCAATATGGCAAAACGAATATTAAAATTCGTCGTTTTATGCTGTTTTACGCCCGTTAAAACGCAGATTAAAAGCTCAAAACGTTAACATTTTAGCTAAAATAATCATTTTCAAGCATTTGATCGTTGAAATCTTTCGTCAGACGCAATATTAATAAAACGAATGTAAAATTTCGGCGTTTTTATGCGCGGTTTTACATTACCGTTAAGCTCAAACGTGCTGTTTTTTGCTGAAATAAGCATTTTTCAAGCATTTTTAGATCGTTGACCAGATTTCAAATAGAAGCAATAGCAAAACGAATAATAAAATTTGTCGTTTTTATGCGTACGCGTTAAAACGCAGATTAAAGCTCAAAACGGTAACAACGCTGGTAAAATCATTTTCAAGCATTTTTAGATCGTTGAAATCGTTCAAAAACCGTTAAATATTAATAAAACGAAAAATAAAAATTTCGTCGTTTTTATGCTGTTTTACGCGTTAAAGGCGCAGATTAAAGCTCAAAACGTGCTGTTTTCGCCAGGCCATTTTCCGGCATTTTAGTCCCGTTGAGGAAATCGTTCAAATAGAAGCAATATTAATAAAAACGAATATAAAAATTCGTCGTTTTTATGCTGTTTTACGCGTTAAAACGCAGATTAAAGCAAAGCATTGCTGTTTTTGCTAAAATAATCATTTTCAAGCATTATAGATCGTTGGGAAATCGTTCAAATAGACGCAATATTAATAAAAACAAATAATAAAAATTTCGACGTTTTCATGCTTTGAACTTTTGTCCGGCACGAAATTTAGCTCAAAACGTGCTGTTTTGCTAAAATAATCATTTTCCAGCATTTTAGATCGTTGAAAAATCGTTTGCAAAATACGAAGCAATATTAATAAAAAACGAATAATAAAAAATTTGTCGTTTTATGCTGTTTTACGCGTTAAGCGCAGATTAAAAACTCAAAACATTAACATTTTGCTAAAATAATCATTTCAAGCATTTTAGATCATTTGATACACGTTCAAATAGACGCAATAGTAATAAAAATGAGCAAAGCCAAAATTTCGTCACGTTTTGCTGTTTTGCGCGTTAAACGCAGATTAAAGCTCAAAACGTGCTGTTTTGCTTCAAATAAGCATTTCAAGCATTTTTAGATCGTTAAAATCGTTCAAATAGAAGCAATATTAATAAAAACGGAGCTGTAAAAAATTCGTCACGTTTTTTTATGCTGTTTACGCGTTAAAACGCAGATTAAAGCTCAAAACGTGCTGTTTTTGCTAAAACCGTCATTTTCAAGCATTTTGGAGTCGTTGAAATCGTTCAAATGGGCGCAATATTAATAAAACGAATAATAAAAATTTTAGTGTTTTATGCTGTTTTACGCGTTAAAACGCAGATTAAAAGCTCAAAACGTGCTGTTTTATAAAATAAGCATTTTTCAAGCATTTTTAGATCGTTGAAATCGTTAAATAGAAGCAATAGTAATAAAAAACGAATAATAAAAAAATTCGTCGTTTTATGCTGTTTTACGCTTTAAAAAACGCAGTTTTCCCCAAAAACGTGCTGTTTGGTTTTTAAAATAACTTTTTCCCCATTTTAGACCGTTGAAACCCTTCAAATAGACGCAATATTAAAAAAAACGAAAAAAAAAAATTTCGCGTTTTATGCTGTTTTACGCTTTAAAAAACGAGTTTTAAAAGCTCAAAACGGGGCTGTTTTGCTAAAATAAGCATTTTCAAGTTTTTTAGATCGGGGAAATCGTTCAAATAGAAGCAATATTAATAAAAACGAATAAAAAAAGTCGCTTTATGTTTTTTAGGGTTAAAAACGCAGATTAAAGCTCAAACGTCCCGTTTGTTTTAAAATAATCATTTTCAAGCTTTTGATCGCGGGAACCTTCCCAGCGCAATATTAAAAAAAAACAAAAAAAAAAAATTTTCCCGTTTTTTTCGTTTTACGCGTTAAAACGCAGATTAAAGCTAAAAACGCTGTTTTGCAAAAAATAAGATTTTCAAGCATTTTAGATCGGGGAAATCGTTCAAATAGAAGAAATAAAAAAAAACGAATAAAAAAAAATTTCGTCGTTTTATGCTTTTTAGGGAAAAAAACGCAGATTAAAGCTCAAAAGGGCTGTTTTGCAAAAATAACCCATTTTCAAGCATTTTGATCGTTGAAATCGTTCAAAAGCCAATATTAAAAAAAAACAAAAATAAAAATTTCGCTTTTTTATCTGTTTTTACGCTTAAAAAACGCAGATTAAAGCTCAAAACGTGCTGTTTTGCTAAAATAACATTTTCAAGCATTTTAGATCGTTGAAATCGTTCAAATAGAAGCAAATTAATAAAAAACAATAAAAAAAATTTGTCTTTTTTATGCTGTTTTACGCTTTAAAAAACGCAGATTAAAGCTAAAAAACGTGCTGTTTTGCTAAAATAACCCCATTTTCAAGCTTTTTAGATCGTTGAAATCGTTAAAAATAGACCCCAATATTAATAAAAAAAATAATAAAAATTTCGTGGGTTTTTTATGCTTTTTTTTACGCTTAAAACGGGTTTTAAAAGCTCAAAAGGGCGTTTTGCAAAAAATAACTTTTTCAAGCATTTTAGATCGTTGAAACGTTCAAAAGAAGAATATTAAAAAAAAACGAATAATGAAAAAATTTGTTTTTTTATTGTTTTACGCTTTTAAAAACCCCAGAAAAGCTCAAAACGTGCTGTTTTCAAAAATAACCCATTTTCAAGCTTTTTTAGATCGTTGAAACCGTTCAAATAGACGCAATATTAAAAAAAAAAAGGGGTAAAAAAATTTCGTTTTTTTTAGGGCTGTTTTAGGGTTAAAAACGCAGTTTAAAAACCCCAAAACGTGCTTTTTTTGCTAAAATAAGCATTTTCAAGCTTTTTAGATCGTTGAAATCGTTCAAATAGAAGAAATATTAATAAAAAACAAATAAAAAAAATTGGGTTTTATGCTGGGGGCGTTAAAACGCAGTTTAAAAAGCTAAAAACGTGCTTTTTGCCAAAATAATCATTTTCAAGCTTTTTAGATCGTTGAAATCGTTCAAATGGGAGGGCAAATTAAAAAAAAGGGGTAAAAAAAATTCGGGGTTTTTTATGCTTTTTTACGCTTTAAAAACGCAGTTTAAAAAGCTAAAAACGTCCCGTTTTCCCAAAATAAGCTTTTTCCCAAGCTTTTTTTGATGGTTGTCGGTTAAATAAAAAAATATTAAAAAAACGAATAAAAAAAAATTTCGTGGTTTTATGTTGTTTTACGCTTTAAAAACGCAGTTTAAAAAGCTCAAAAAACCTTTTCAAAATAAGCATTTTAAAAAGCATTTTAGATCGTTGAAATCTTTCCCAAATAGAAGCAATATTAAAAAAAAAACGAATAAAAAAAATTTTTGGGGTTTTTTACCTTTTTTACGCGTTAAAACGCAGATTAAAAGCTCAAAGGGGTCTTTTTCAAAATAATCTTTTTTCAAGCATTTGATCGTTAAAAATCTTTAAAATGGGACCAATATTAATAAAAACGAATAAAAAAAAATTTCGTTTTTTGGGGCCTTGGGTTTTTACGCGTAAAAACGCAGTTAAAGCTCAAAACGTGCTTTTTTGCTAAAAAAGCTTTTTTCAAGCTTTTTTAGATTTTGGAAATCGTTCAAATAACCCAAATTAATAAAAACGAATAATAAAAAATTAGTCGTTTTTATGCTGTTTTACTTTAAAACGCAGATTAAAGCTCAAAACGTGCTGTTTTGCTAAAATAATCATTTTCAAGCATTTTAGATCGTTGAAATCGTTAAAAATAAAGCAATAATAAAAACGAATAATAAAAATTCGTCGTTTTATGCTGTTTTACGGAAAACGCAGATTAAAGCTCAAAACGTGCTGTTTTGCTAAAATAATATTTTCAAGCATTTTAGATCGTTGAAATCGTTCAAATAGACGAATATTAATAAAACGAATAATAAAATTCGTCGTTTTTATGCTGTTTTACGCGTTAAAACGCAGATTAAAGCTCAAAACGTGCTGTTTTGCTAAAATAATCATTTTCAAGCATTTTAGATCGTTGAAATCGTTCAAATAAAACGCAATATTAATAAAACGAATAATAAAAATTCGTCGTTTTTATGCTGTTTTACGCGTTAAAACGCGATTAAAGCTCAAAACGTGCTGTTTTGCTAAAATAACATTTTCAAGCATTTTAGATCGTTGAAATCGTTCAAATAAACCAATATTAATAAAAAACGAATAATAAAAATTTCGTGGTTTTATGCTGTTTTACGCGTTAAAACGCAGTTTAAAAAGCTCAAAACGTGCTGTTTTGCTAAAATAAGCATTTTCAAGCATTTTAGATCGTTGAAATCGTTCAAATAGAAGCAATATTAATAAAAACGAATAATAAAATTTCGTCGTTTTTATGCTGTTTTACGCGTTAAAACGCAGATTAAAGCTCAAAACGTGCTGTTTTGCTAAAATAAGCATTTTCAAGCATTTTGATCGTTGAAATCGTTCAAATAGAAGCAATATTAATAAAAACGAATAATAAAAATTCGTCGTTTTATGCTGTTTTACGCTTTAAAAACGCAGATTAAAGCTCAAAACGTGCTGTTTTGCTAAAATAAGCATTTTCAAGCATTTTAGATCGTTGAAATCGTTCAAATAGAAGCAATATTAATAAAAACGAATAATAAAATTTCCGTTTTATGCTGTTTTACGCGTTAAAACGCAGATTAAAGTTCAAAACGTGCTGTTTTGCTAAAATAATCATTTTCAAGCATTTTAGATCGTTGAAATCGTTCAAATAGAAGCAATATTAATAAAAACGAATAATAAAAATTTCGTCGTTTTATGTTGTTTTACGCGTTAAAACGCAGATTAAAGCTCAAAACGTGCTGTTTTGCTAAAATAATCATTTTCAAGCATTTTAGATCGTTGAAATCGTTCAAATAGAAGCAATATTAAAAAAAACAAAAATAAAAAATTCGTCGTTTTTGCTGTTTTACGCGTTAAAACGCAGATTAAAACTCAAAACGTGCTGTTTTGCTAAAATAATATTTTCAAGCATTTTAGATCGTTGAAATCGTTCAAATAGACGCAATATTAATAAAAAAAAATAATAAAAATTCGTCGTTTTATGCTGTTTTACGCGTTAAAACGCAGATTAAACTCAAAACGTGCTTTTTTTGCTAAAATAATCATTTTCCAGCATTTTAGATCGTTGAAATCGTTCAAATAGACGCAATATTAATAAAAACGAATAATAAAAATTCGTCGTTTTATGCTGTTTACGCGTTAAAACGCAGATTAAAGCTCAAAACGTGCTGTTTTGCTAAAATAATCATTTTCCAGCATTTTAGATCGTTGAAATCGTTCAAATAGACGCAATATTAATAAAAACGAATAATAAATTTCGTCGTTTTTATGCTGTTAGCGTTAAACGCAGATTAATCAAAACGTTTTGCTAAAATAGCATTTTAACATTTTAACGTTAAACGTTCAAATAAAGCAAAACGTTATTTACTAAAATAATCTTTTCCAGCATTTTTCGAGAAATCGTAATTAAAGCCAAATTATAATCGTTAAAAAATCTTTTTGCATTTTAGTCGTTGAAATCGTTAAAAGCAAATATGTTTTGCAAAATAAAATTTCGTCTTTTTATCTTTTACGCGTTAAAACTGCAATAAATAAAAGCTATTTAAAATAGCGTTTTAATTTTGTTTAGCGTTAAATCGCAATTAAAGCTCAAATTATAAAATGCAATAAAATAAGATTTCAAGCTTTTAGACGTTTAACGTTAAAACGCAAGTATAACAAAACGTGCGTTTTAAAAAATTCTATTTTTAGCTTTTACGAGTTGAAACGTCAGATTAGACGCAATATTTTAATAAAAAAATAATTTCTTTTAAGCATTTTAATCTGCAATTGTTCAAAAACGCAATTTAATAAAAAGTTTTAAAATTAAGTATTTTAATTTTGTTTAACGTTAAAAGCAATATTAATAAAACGTGATTGCTAAAAATTACGCATTTTCAGCATTTTTACGTTGAAACGTCTCAAATAGAATAAAATTATAATTTCTGAATAATAAAATTTTCGTTTTAATCGTTAAGTTAAAACTCAGAGAAAGCTATAAAAATGCTGTTTATAAAATATTCATTTTAAGCATTTTGATCGTTGAAATCGTTCGTAAAGACGCATATTAATAAAAAGATTTTTAAAATTGTCGTTTTATAGTTTTACGCTTAAACGTAATAAAGCTCAAATTATTTTTACAAAATAAGAATTTCAAGATTTTAGATGCGTTTAAACTGTTAAATAGAAGAATATTAATAAAAACGATTAAATTTTGCTTTTAATAGCTGTTTTCACGATTTAACGTTGTAAATCGTTCAAAAGTTGTTTTGCTAAAATAATCATTTCAGCATTTTAAATTTGATCGTTCAAATGTTTACGCGTATAAAAAACGAATAATAAAAATGTCGTTGTTTTAGCTATTAACATTAAATTTTAGATTGAAACTCTTCAAACTGCTTATTTGCTAAAAAAGATTTTAAATTTGTGTTTTGAAATCGTTTTAACGTTAAACAGATTTAAGACATAAAAAATTCTGTTTTAAATATCTTTCGTTAAAATTTTATGATTAAACTCAAAACGTGCATTTTGCTAAATTAATCAATTTAAATTTTAGTTCTTGAAATGTTCAATAGCATATAATAAAACGAATAATAAAAATTTCGTGTTTTTGCTAAATAGCGTTAAACGCAGTTTAAATCATTGACGTTTAAATAGAAAATAAATTTAAAGCATTTAGATCGTTGAAAATCGTCAATATAAGCAATATTATTAAAACGACTTAAAAAATTCAGTAAAGTGCTTTTTACGCTTAAACGCAGATTTACTCAAACGCTTTTAGATCATTAATCATTTTCAAGCATTTTAATCGTAAATAATATCAAATAGATCGCATTTATTATAAAAACGAATAATAAAAATTTCATCGTTTTTAGTGCTGTTTTACGCGTTAAAACGCAGATTAAAGCTCAAAACGTGCTGTTTTGCTAAAATAAGCATTTTCAAGCATTTTAGATCGTTGAAATCGTTCAAATAGAAGCAATTTAATAAAACGAATAATAAAAATTCGTCGTTTTTATGCTGTTTTACGCGTTAAAACGCAGATTAAAAGCTCAAAACGTGCTGTTTTGCTAAAATAATCATTTCAAGCATTTTGATCGTTGAAATCGTTCAAATAGACGCAATATTAAAAAAACGAATAATAAAATTTCGACGTTTTTATGCTTTTTACGCGTTAAAACGATTAAAAGCTCAAAACGTGCTGTTGCAAAATAACATTTTCAAGCATTTTAGATCGTTGAAATCTTCAAATAGAAGCAATATTAATAAAAAACGAATAATAAAAATTCGTGTTTTTTATGCTGTTTTACGCGTTAAAACGCAGATTAAACTCAAAACGTGCTGTTTTGCTAAAATAATCATTTTCAAGCATTTTAGATCGTTGAAATCGTTCAAATAGACGCAATATTAATAAAAACGAATAATAAAATTTCATCGTTTTTGCTGTTTTACGCGTAAAACGCAGATTAAAGTTCAAAACGTGCTGTTTTGCTAAAATAACATTTTCAAGCATTTTAGATCGTTGAAATTTCAATAGAACAATTAATAAAAGAATAATAAAAATCGTTATAATTTCGCTTTAAAACGTTAAAGCTAAAACGCGTTTTGCTAAAAAAGCTTTTCAAGCATTTTAATCGTTGAAATCGTTAAATAAAGCAATTAATAAAAACGAATATAATAAAAAATTAGTCATTAATTTAGTTTTTACGCGTTAAAACGTAAGATTAAAAGTTCAAAACGTCTTTTTCAAAATAATCTTTTTCAAGCATTTTAGATCGTTGAAATCATTTCAAATAGACGCAATATTAATAAAAGCGAACTAATAAAAATTTCGTCGTTTAGCTATTTTACGCGTTTAAAGCAGATTAAAGCTCAAAACGTGCGTTTTAGCTCAAAATACAGCATTTTCAAATTTTAGATCGTTGAAATGTTCAAATAGAAGCAATATTAATAAAACGAATAATAAAAAAATTCGTCGTTTTATGTTGTTTTACGCGTTAAAACGCAGATTAAAGCTCAAAACGTACTGTTTAGCTTAAATAATCGTTTTCAAGCATTTTAGATCGTTGAAATCGTTCAAATAGAAGCAATATTAAAAAAAACGAATAATAAAATTGTCTTTTGCTGTTTTACGTTTAAAACATATAAAGCTCAAACGTGCTGTTTTGGCAAAATAATCATTTTAAGCTTTTAGATCGTTGAAATCGTTCAAATACGAATTAAAAAAAATAAATAAAAATTTCTGTTTTTATGCTGTTTTACGCGTTAAAGCAGATTAAATCTAAAAAGCATTTTTAAAATAAGATTTTCAAATTTTGATCTTAAATGTTCAAATAGTAAAATAATAAAAGAATAAAAAAGTTTGCTAATTTTATGTGTTTTAGCGTTAAACGCAGATTAAATCAAAATGCTTTTATAAAAAATTAGTTTTCAAGCATTTTAATCGTTAAAACGTCAAATTAAATAAAATATTGCTAATAAAAATTTTCAGCTTTTATGTGATTACGCTAAAAACGCAGTATTAAAGCTAAAACGTGCTGTTTTGCTAAATAAGCATTTTAGCTTTTAGATCGTTGAAATCGTTCAAATAGTAAGCAATATTAATAAATAGAATAATAAAAATTCGTGGTTTTATGCTGTTTTACGCGTTCAAACGCAGAATTAAAAGCTCAAAACGTGCTGTTTTGCTAAAATAACATTTCAAGCATTTTAGATCGTTGAAATCGTTCAAATAGAGCAATATTAAAAAACGAATAATAAAAAATGTGGTTTTATGTTTTAGCGTTAAAACGCAGATTAAAGCTAAAACTGCTGTTATGCTAAATAAATTTCAAGCTTTTAGATCGTTGAAATCGTTCAAATAGAAGCAATATTAATAAAAACGAATAATAAAAATTCGTGGTTTTATGCTTTTTTACGTGTTAAAACGCAGATTAAAGCTCAAAACGTGCTGTTTTGCTAAAATAAGCATTTTCAAGCATTTTAGATCGTTGAAATCGTTCAAATAGAAGCAATATTAATAAAAACGAATAATAAAAATTCGCCGTTTTATGCTGTTTTACGCGTTAAAACGCAGATTAAAAGCTCAAAAACGTGGTTTTGCTAAAATAATCATTTTCAAGCATTATAGATCGTTGAAATCGTTCAAATAGACGCAATATTAATAAAAAACGAATAATAAAATTTCGACGTTTTTATGCTGTTTTACGCATTAAAACGCAGATAAAAAGCTCAAAACGTGCTGTTTTACTAAAATAATCATTTTCAAGCATTTTAGATCGTTGAAATCGTTCAAATAGAAGCAATATTAATAAAAAGCGAATAATAAAAATTAGTCGTTTTATGCTGTTTTACGTGTTAAAACGCAGATTAAAGCTCAAAACGTGCTGTTTTGCTAAGATAATCATTTTCAAGCATTTTAGACGTGAAATCGTTCAAATAGACGCAATATTAATAAAAATGAATAATAAAAATTTCGTCGTTTTATGCTGTTTTACGCGTTAAAACGCGATTAAAAGCTCAAAACGTGCTGTTTTGCTAAAATAAGCATTTTCAAGCATTTTAGATCGTTGAAATCGTTCAAATAGAAGCAATATTAATAAAACGAATAATAAAAATTCGTCGTTTTATGCTGTTTTACGCGTTAAAACGCAGATTAAAGCTCAAAACGTGCTGTTTTGCTAAAATAATCATTTTCAAGCATTTTAGATCGTTGAAATCGTTCAAATAGACGCAATATTAATAAAAACGAATAATAAAAATTCGTCGTTTTATGCTGTTTTACGCGTTAAAACGCAGATTAAAAGCTCAAAACGTGCTGTTTTGCTAAAATAAGCATTTTCAAGCATTTTAGATCGTTGAAATCGTTCAAATAGAAGCAATATTAATAAAAACGAATAATAAAAATTTCGTCGTTTTTATGCTGTTTTACGCGTTAAAACGCAGATTAAAAGCTCAAAACGTGCTGTTTTGCTAAAATAAGCATTTTCAAGCATTTTAGATCGTTGAAATCGTTCAAATAGAAGCTAATATTAATAAAAACGAAAATAAAAAATTCGTCGTTTTTATGCTGTTTTACGCGTTAAAACGCAGATTAAAGTTCAAAACGTGCTGTTTTGCTAAAATAATCATTTTCAAGCATTTTAGATCGTTGAAATCGTTCAAATAGACGCAATATTAATAAAAACGAATAATAAAAATTTCGTCGTTTTATGCTGTTTTACGCGTTAAAACGCAGATTAAAGCTCAAACGTGCTGTTTTGCTAAAATAAGCATTTTCAAGCATTTTAGATCGTTGAAATCGTTCAAATAGAAGCAATATTAATAAAAAACGAATAATAAAAATTCGTCGTTTTATGCTGTTTTACGCGTTAAAACGCAGATTAAAGCTCAAAACGTGCTGTTTTGCTAAAATAATCATTTTCAAGCATTTTAGATCGTTGAAATCGTTCAAATAGACGCAATATTAATAAAAACGAATAATAAAAAATTTCGACGTTTTATGCTGTTTTACGCGTTAAAACGCAGATTAAAGCTCAAACGTGCTGTTTTGCTAAAATAAGCATTTTCAAGCATTTTAGATCGTTGAAATCGTTCAAATAGAAGAATATTAATAAAAACGAATAATAAAAATTAGTCGTTTTATGCTGTTTTACGTGTTAAAACGCAGATTAAAGCTCAAAACGTGCTGTTTTGCTAAAATAATCATTTTCAAGCATTTTAGATCGTTGAAATCGTTCAAATAGACGCAATATTAATAAAAACGAATAATAAAAATTCGTCGTTTTATGCTGTTTTACGCGTTAAAACGCAGATTAAAGCTCAAACGTGTTGTTTTGCTAAAATAATCATTTTCAAGCATTTTAGATCGTTGAAATCGTTCAAATAGACGCAATATTAATAAAAACGAATAATAAAAATTTCGTCGTTTTATGCTGTTTTACGCGTTAAAACGCAGATTAGGCTCAAAACGTGCTGTTTTGCTAAAATAAGCATTTTCAAGCATTTTAGATCGTTGAAATCGTTCAAATAGAAGCAATATTAATAAAAACGAATAATAAAAATTCGTCGTTTTATGCTGTTTTACGCTTAAAACGCAGATTAAAGCTCAAAACGTGCTGTTTTGCTAAATTAATCATTTTCAAGCATTTTAGATCGTTGAAATCGTTCAAATAGACGCAATATTAATAAAAAACGAATAATAAAAATTCGTCGTTTTATGCTGTTTTACGCGTTAAAACGCAGATTAAAGCTCAAAACGTGCTGTTTTGCTAAAATAATCATATTCAGGCATTTTAGATCGTTGAAATCGTTCAAATAGACGCAATATTAATAAAAACGAATAATAAAAATTTCGTCGTTTTATGCTGTTTTACGCGTTAAAACGCAGATTAAAAGCTCAAAACGTGCTGCTTTGCTAAAATAATCATTTTCAAGCACTTTAGATCGTTGAAATCGTTCAAATAGACGCAATATTAATAAAAAACGAATAAAAAAATTTCGTCGTTTTATGCTGTTTTACGCGTTAAAACGCAGATTAAAGCTCAAAACGTGCTGTTTTGCTAAAATAAGCATTTTCAAGCATTTTAGATCGTTGAAATCGTTCAAATAGAGCAATATTAATAAAAACGAATAATAAAAATTCGTCGTTTTATGCTGTTTTACGCGTTACAAACGCAGATTAAAGCTCAAAACGTGCTGTTTTGCTAAAATAAGCATTTTCAAGCATTTTAGATCGTTGAAATCGTTCAAATAGAAGCAATATTAATAAAAACGAATAATAAAAATTCGTCGTTTTATGCTGTTTTACGCGTTAAAACGCAGATTAAAGCTCAAAACGTGCTGTTTTGCTAAAATAATCATTTTCAAGCATTTTAGATCGTTGAAATCGTTCAAATAGACGCAATATTAATAAAAACGAATAATAAAAATTTCGTCGTTTTATGCTGTTTTACGCGTTAAAACGCAGATTAAAGCTCAAAACGTGCGTTTTGCTAAAATAATCATTTTCAAGCATTTAGATCGTTGAAATCGTTCAAATAGAGCAATATTAATAAAAACGAATAATAAAAATTCGTCGTTTTATGCTGTTTTACGCGTTAAAACGCAGATTAAAAGCTCAAAACGTGCTGTTTTGCTAAAATAATAATTTTCAAGCATTTTAGATCGTTGAAATCGTCAAATAGAAGCAATATTAATAAAACGAATAATAAAATTCGTCGTTTTATGCTGTTTTGCGTAAAACGCAGATTAAACTCAAAACGTGCTGTTTTGCTAAAATAATCATTTTCAAGCATTTTAGATCGTTGAAATCGTTCAAATAGAAGCAATATTACTAAAAACGA
This sequence comes from Dalotia coriaria, assembly GCF_025399875.1. Classification (NCBI taxonomy): domain Eukaryota; kingdom Metazoa; phylum Arthropoda; class Insecta; order Coleoptera; family Staphylinidae; genus Dalotia; species Dalotia coriaria. The sequence goes on along the minus strand of NW_027046032.1, from coordinate 15,274 downwards.
ATAATAAAAATTCGTCGTTTTATGCTGTTTTTACGCGTTAAGCAATTAAAGCTCAAACTGCTGTTTTGTTAAAATAATCATTTTCAAGCATTTTAGATCATTGAAATCGTTCAAATAGACGCATATTGAATAAAAACGAATATAAAAATTTCGTCGTTTATGCTGTTTTACGCGTTAAAAAACGCAGATTAAAGCTTCAAACGTGCGTTTTGCTAAAATAAGCATTTTCAAGCATTAAGATCGTTGAAATCGTTCAAATAGACGCAATATTAATAAAAACGAATAATAAGAAAATCGTCTTTTAAATGTGTTTTACGCTTAAAACGAGATTAAAGCTCAAAACGTGCTATTTTTAAAATAATAATTTTCAAAGATTTAGATCGTTGAAATCGTTCAAATAGTGAATTAATAAAAAACGAATAAAATAAAATTTCGTCGTTTTAATATGCTGTTTTAGCGTTAAAATCGAGATTAAAACTCAAAACGTGCTGTTTTGCAAAAAATAAGATTTTCAGCATTTTAATCGTTTGAAATCGTTCAAATAGAGCAATATTAAAAAACGATAATTAAAAAATTCGTCGTTTTTATGCTGTTTAATCGTTAAAACGCAGATTAAAAACTCAAAACGTGCTGTTTTGCTAAAATAATCATTTTCAAGCATTTTTAGATCAGTTGAAATCGTTCAAATAGACGCAATATTAATAAAAACGAATAATTAAAAATTTCGTCGTTTTATATGTTTTACGCGTTGAAACGCAGATTAAAGCTCAAAACGTGCTGTTTTGCTAAAATAAGCATTTTTAAGCATTTTAGATCGTTGAAATCGTTCAAATAGAAGCAATATTAATAAAAATTCGAATAATAAATTCGTGTTTTATGCTGTTTACGCGTTAAAACGCAGATTAAAGCTCAAAACGTTTTGTTTTGCTAAAAACATTTTCAAAGCATTTTAAAATCGTTGAAATCGTTCAAATAGACATATTAATAAAACGAATAATAAAATTTCATCGTTATGCTGTTTTACGCGTGAAAACGCAGATTAAACTCTTAAACGTGCTGTTTTGCTAAAATAAGCATTTTCAAGCATTTTAGATCGTTGAAATCGTTCAAATAGAGCAATTTTGAAAAACGAATAATAAAATTTATCGTTTTAATGCTGTTTTACGCGTTAAAACGCAGATTAAAGTTCAAAACGAGCTGTTTTGCTTAAAATAATCATTTTCAAGCATTTTAGATCGTTGAAATCGTTCAAATAGACGCAATATTAATTAAACGAATAAAAATTTCGTCGTTTTTATTCAGTTTTACGCGTTAAAACGCAGATTAAACTCAAAATGTCGTTTTGCTAAAATAAGCATTTTCAAGCATTTTCAGATCGTTTGAAATCGTTCAATAGAAGCAATATTAATAAAACGAATATAAAATCGAATCTTTAGCTATTTTACGCGTTAAAACGCAGATTAAAGCTCAAAACGTGCTTTAGCTAAAATAATCAATTTTCAAGCATTTTAGATCGTTGAAATCGTTCAAATAGACGCAATATGTAAAAAACGAATAATAAAAAATTTCGACGTTTTAAATGCTGTTTTACGCGTTAAAACGCAGATTAAAGCTCAAAACGTGCTGTTTTGCTAAAATAAGCATTTTCAAGCAATTTTAGATCGTTGAAATGCTCAAATAGAAACAATATTAAAAAGACGAATAATAAAAATTAGTCGTTTTATGAATTTTACGCGTTAAAACGCAGATTAAGCTAAAACGTGCTGTTTTGCTAAAAATCGAGCATTTTAGATCGATGAAATCGTTCAAACAGACGCAATATTAATAAAAACGAATAATAAAAAATTGTCGTTTTATACTGTTTTACGCGTTTAAAACGCAGATTAAATCTCAAACGTGCTGTTTGCTAAAATAAGCATTTCAAGCATTTTTAGATCGTTGAAATCGTTCAAGAAGCAATATTAAGCAAAACGATTAAAAAAGTCTTTTATGCTGTTTTACGCGTTAAAACGCAGATAACTCAAAACGGCTGTTTTAAGTAAAATAAATAATCAAGCATTTTAGTCTTTTGTAATGCTTTTTAAAAGACGCATATTAATAAAACGAATAATAAAAATTTCGTCGTTTTATGCTGTTTTAAGTTAAAACACAGATTAAACTCAAAACGATGTTTTATAAAATACTCATTTTCAAGCATTTTAGATCGTTGAAATCGTTCAAATAGACGCAATATTAATAAAAACGAATAATAAAAATTTCGTCGTTTTATGTGTTTTACGCGTTAAAACGCAGATTAAAGCTCAAACGTGCTGTTTTGCTAAAATAAGTATTTTCTAGCATTTTAGATCGTTGAAATCGTTCAAATAGAAGCAATATTAATAAAAAACGAATAATAAAAATTCGTCGTTTTTATGCTGTTTTACGCGTTAAACGCAGATTAAAGCTCAAAACGTGCTGTTTTGCTAAAATAATCATTTTCAAGCATTTTAGATCGTTGAAATCGTTCAAATAGACGCAATATTAATAAAAAACGAATAATAAAATTTCGACGTTTTATGCTGTTTTACGCGTTAAACGCAGATTAAAGCTCAAAACGTGCTGTTTGCTTAAAATAATCATTTTCAAGCATTTTAGATCGTTGAAATCGTTCAAATAGAAGCAATATTAATAAAAACGAATAATAAAAATTCGTCGTTTTATGCTGTTTTACGCGTTAAAACGCAGATTAAAGCTCAAAACGTGTGTTTTGCTAAAATAATCATTTTCAAGCATTATAGATCGTTGAAATCGTTCAAATAGACGCAATATTAATAAAAACGAATAATAAAATTTCTGACGTTTTTATGCTGTTTTACGCATTAAAACGCAGATTAAAACTCAAAACGTGCTGTTTTGCTAAAATAATCATTTTCAAGCATTTTAGATCTTAAATACTTAAGCAATTTATTAAAAACGTAAATAACGTCGTTTTATGCTGTTTTACGCTTTAAAAAGTCGTTTTAAGCTAACGCGTTTAAAATAATTCAATTCAAGATTTTGTTTTGAAAATAAATTTTCAGCATTTTAGATCGTTGAAAATCGAATAAAATAGATCATTATTAATAAAAATAATACGTAAAAATTAAGCTCTTAATGCTGTTTTAGCTAAAACAGATTAAATCAAACGTGCTGCTTTGCAAATAAGCATTCAAATTTAATCGTAAGAAGTCATTCAAATGCTGTCTCATTATTTTCGCGTTAAAAATTTAAGTCTCTAAGTGTTTTGCGTTAACACGCAATTAATTCAAGCATTTCGTTGCTAAATTCAAATTTTAAGCATTTTAGATCGTTAAAATCGTTCAAATAGAAGTTTTTTTTATTAACGCGAATAATACAAAGATTCAGTTTAATGCTGTTTTTATAAAACGCAGATTAAGTTCAAACGTGCTGTTTTGTAAAAAATCATTCAAGCATTATAGATCGTTGAAACGTTCAAGACGTTAATATTTATTAAAAGCGATAAAATCAAATCGCTGTTTTGCTTTAAAGTATTAAAACGCAGATTAAAGCTCAAACGTGCTTTTTTCAAAATAAGTATTTTAATATTAGATCGTTGAAATCGTTCAAATGAAGTATTATAACCGAAAACCAAAAAATTCTCGTTTAATGCTGTTTTAGCTTAAAAAAAATTAAGATTTTAGAACGCTGAAATCGTTAAAATAATCAATCTTAAGCATTTTAGATATTAAAATTTCAAATTATGCAATTTTAAAAACAAATATTAAAATTTCAACGTTTTTGTTTAAATAACGCTTCCAAGATTTTAGATCAAAGTCTGTTTTCTAAAATAATAAATTTTCAAGCATTTTAGATCGATAAAATTTCGTAGAATATTAATAAACGAATAAAAAATTTACGCTTTCAAAATGCTGTTTTCGCTTAAACGCAGATTAAAGCTCAAAACGTGCTGTTTTGCTAAAATAAAACATTTTCAAGCGTACGGTCGTTGAAATCGTTTCAAATAGACGCGTAATGGCAAAACGAATAATAAAAAAAATTCGTCGTTTTTATGCTGTTTCGCGTTCAGAAACGCAGATTAAAGTTCAAAACGTGCTGTTTTGCTAAAATAATCATTTTCAAGCACTTTTAGATCGTTGAAATCTACGTTTCCAAATAGACGCAATATTAATAAAACGAATATGTCAAAAATTTCGACGTTTTATGCTGTTTTTGCGCGTTAAAACGCAGATTAAAGCTCAAAACGTGCTGTTTTTGCTAAAATAAGCGGCGCAAACTTTTAGATCGTTGAAATCGTTTCAAATAGAAGCAATATTAATAAAACGAATAATAAAAAATTAGTCGTTTTTATGCTGTTTACGTGTTAAAGCGCAGGTGAAGCTCAAAGCGATGCTGTTTGCTAAAATAATCATTTTCAAGCATTTTAGATCGTTGGAAATCGTTCCAGCCAGGGCGCAATAATGTAAAACGAATAATAAATTTCGTCGTTTTATGCTGTTTTACGCGTTAAAACGCAGATTAAACTTTCAAAACGTGCTTGTTTTGCTTTAAAATAGCATTTTCAAGCATTTTAGATCGTTGAAATCGTTCAAATAGAAGCAATATTAATAAAAACGAATAATAAAAATTCGTCGTTTTTATGCTGTTTGCAACGTTAAACGCAGATTAAAGCTCAAAACGTGCTGTTTTTTGCTAAAATAATCATTTTTCAAGCATTTTAAGATCGTTGAAATCGTTCCAAATAGACGCAATAATAAAAAAACGAATAATACAAAATTTCGTCGTTTTATGCTGTTTACGAGAGGTTAAAACGCAGATTAAAGCTCAAAACGTGCTGTTTTGCTTTAAAATAAGCATTTTCAAGCATTTTGATCGTTGAAATCGTTGAAATAGAAGCAATATTAATAAAAACGGGTAAAATTCGTGGTTTTATTAACGTTTTTACGCGCGTTAAACGCAGATTAAAGCTCAAAACGTGCTGTTTTTAACAAATAATCATTTTCAAGCATTTTTAGATCGTTGAAATCGTTCAAATAGACGCAATATTAATAAAAACGAAATAATAAAATTTCCGTCGTTTTATGCTGTTTTTACGCGTGAAAACGCAGATTAAACTCAAAACGTGCTGTTTTACAAATAATCATTTTCAAGCATTTTTAGATCGTTGAAATCGTTCAAATAGACGCAATATTAATAAAAACGAATAATAAATTTCGTCGTTTTTATGCTGTTTTACGCGTTAAAACGCAGATTAAAAGCATCAAACGTGCTGTTTGCTAATATAAGCATTTTCAAGCATTTTAGATGGTGAAATCGTTCAAATAGAAGCAATAGTAATAAAAACGAATAATAAAATTCGTCGTTTTGCTGTTTTACGCGTTAAAACGCAGATTAAAGCTCAAAACTTGATGCTGTTTTGCTAAAATAATCATTTTCAAGCATTTTAGATCGTTGAAATCGTTTCAAATCGACGCAATATTAATAAAACGAATAATAAAATTTCGACGTTTTATGCTGTCTTACGCGATAAAACGCAGATTAAAGCTCAAAACGTGCTGTTTTGCTAAAATAAGCATTTTCAAGCATTTTTAGATACGTTGAAATCGTTCAAATGAAGCAATATTAATAAAAACGAATAATAAAATTAGTCGTTTTTATGCTGTTTACGTGTTAAAATGCAGATTAAAAGCTCAAAACGTGCTGTTTTGCTAAAATAATAATTTTCAAGCATTTTAGATCGTTGAAATCGTTCAAATAGACGCAATATTAATAAAAAACGAATAATAAAAAAATTCGTCGTTTTTATGCTGTTTTACGCGTTAAAACGCAGATTAAAAACTCAAACGTGCTGTTTTGCTAAAATAATCATTTTCAAGCATTTTAGATCGTTGAAATCGTTCAAATAGACGCAATATTAATAAAAACGAATAATAAAAATTTCGTCGTTTTTATGCTGTTTTACGCGTTAAAACGCAGATTAAAACTCAAAAACCGTGCTGTTTTGCTAAAATAAGCATTTTCAAGCATTTTAGATCGTTGAAATCGTTCAAATAGAAGCAATATTAATAAAAACGAATAATAAAAAAAATCGTGGTTTTATGCTGTTTTTACGCGTTAAATCGCAGATTAAGCTCAAAACGTGCTGTTTTGCTAAAATAATCATTTTCAACATTTTAGATCGTTGAAATCGTTCAAATAGGCATAATATTAATAAAAACGAATAATAAAAATTTCGTCGTTTTATGCTGTTTTACGCGTTAAAACGCAGATTAAAGCTCAAAACGTGCTGTTTTTAACAAAATAAGCATTTTCAAGCATTTTAGATCGTTGAAATCGTCAAATAAACAATATTAATAAAAACGAATAATAAAAAATTCGTCGTTTTATGCTGTTTTACATAAAAACGCAATTTAAAGCTCAAAGTACTGTTTTGCTAAAATAATAATTTTCAAGCATTTTAGATCGTTGAAATCGTTTAAATAGACGCAATATTAATAAAAACGAATAATAAAAAAATACGTCGTTTTTATGCTGTTTTACGCGTTAAAACGCAGATTAAGCTCAAAACGTGCTGTTTTGCTAAAATAATCATTTTCAAGCATTTTAGATCGTTGAAATCGTTCAAATGGAGCGCAATATTAATAAAAACGAATAATAAAAATTTCGTCGTTTTTATGCTGTTTACGCGTTAAAACGCAGATTAAAGCTCAAAACGTGCTGTTTTTGCTTTAAAATAAAAGCATTTTCAAGCATTTTTAGATCGTTGAAATCGTTCAAATAGAAGCAATATTAATAAAAACGAATAATAAAAATTCGTGGTTTTATGCTTGTTTTACGCGTTAAATCGCGAATTAAAGCTCAAAACGTGCTGTTTTTGCTAAAATAATCATTTTCAAGCATTTTAGATCGAAATCGTTCAAATAGACGCAATATTAATAAAAACGAATAATAAGAAATTTCGTCGTTTTTGTGCTGTTTACGCGTTAAACGCAGATTAAACTCAAAACGTGCTGTTTTGCTAAAATAAGCATTTTCAAGCATTTAGATCGTTGGAAATCATCCAAATAGAAGCAATATTAATAAAAACGAATAATAAAAAATTCGTCGTTTTATGCTGTTTTACGCGTTAAAAAACGCAGATTAAAAGCTCAAAACGTACTGTTTTTGCTAAAATAATCATTTTTCAAGCACATTTTTTAGATCGTGAAATCGTTTTAAATAGACGCAATATTAATAAAACAGATAATAAAATTTCGTCGTTTTTATGCTGTTTTACGCGCGTTAAAGCACGGTAAAAGCTCAAAATGTGCTGTTTTTGCTGTCGTATTTTAACGGTCGTTCGTCGTTCAAAATGAAGCAATATTAATAAAAACAGCAGATAATAAAAAATTTAAAATTGTTTTATGTCTGTTTTGCAGCGTTAAACGCGAATTAAAGCTCAAAACGTGCTGTTTTTGCTAAAATAATCATTTTTCAAGCATTTTAGATCGTTGAAATCGTTCAAATAGACGCAATATTAATAAAAAACGAATAATAAAAATTTCGTCGTTTTTTTATAACTTGTTTTACGCGTTAAAACGCAGAAAAGCTCAAGCGATGCTGTTTTGCTAAAATAAGCATTTTCAAGCATTTTTAGATCGTTGAAATCGTTCAAATAGAAGCCAATATTAATAAAAACGAATAATAAAAATTCGTCGTTTTTATGCTATTTTACGTTAAACGCAGATTAAAAGCTCAAAAACGTGCTGTTTTGCTAAAATAATCATTTTCAAAAGCATTTTAGATCGTTGAAATCGTTCAAATAGACGCAATATTAATAAAAACGAATAATAAAAATTTCGTCGTTTTATGCTGTTTACGCGTTAAACGCCAGATTAAAACTCAAAACTTGCTGTTTTGCTTTAAAATAAGCATTTTCAAGCATTTTAGATCGTGAAAATCGTTCAAATGAGAAGCAATATTAATAAAAACGAATAATAAAAAATTCGTCGTTTTTTACATGCTGTTTTTACGCGCGTTAAACGCAGATTAAAGCTCAAAACGTGCTGTTTTGCTAAAATAATCATTTCAAGCATTTTAGAACGTTGAAATCGTTCAAATAGACGCAATATTAATAAAAACGAATAATAAAAATTTCGTCGTTTTTATGCTGTTTTACGCGTTAAAACGCAGATTAAAGCTCAAAACGTGCAGTTCTGCTAAAATAGAAAGCATTTTCAAGCATTTTAGATCGTTGAAATCGTTCAAATAGAAATATTAATAAAAACGAATAATAAAAAATTCGTCGTTTTTATGCTGTTTTACGCGTTAAAACGCAGATTAAAGCTCAAAAACGTGCTGTTTAAAATAATCATTTTCAAGCATTTTAGATCGTGAAATCGTTCAAATAGACGCAATATTAATAAAACGAATAATAAAAATTCGTCGTTTTTATGCTGTTTTTGCGCGTTAAAACGCAGATTAAAGCTCAAACGTGCTGTTTTGCTAAAATAATCATTTTCCAAGCATTTTAGATCGTTGAAATCGTTCAAATAGAAGCAATATTAATAAAAACGAATATAAAAAATTCGTCGTTTTTATGCTGTTTTACGCGTTAAGAAACGCAGATTAAAGTTCAAAACGTGCTGTTTTGCTAAAATAATCATTTTCAAGCATTTTAGATCGTTGAAATCGTTCAAATAGGCTGCAATATGGCAAAAACGAATAATAAAAATTTCGTCTGTTTTATGCTGTTTACGCGTTAAAACGCAGATTAAAGCTCAAAACATTAGCATTTTGTAAAATAAGTATTTTCAAGCATTTTAGATGTTGAAAAATCGATTCAAATAAACAATATTAATAAAAACGAATAATAAAAATTCGTCGTTTTATGCTGTTTTTACGCGTTAAAACTGAATTAAAGCTCAAAACGTGCTGTTTTGCTTTAAAATAATCATTTTCAAGCATTTTTAGATCGTTGAAATCGTTCAAATAGACGCAATATTAATAAAAACGAATAATAAAAATTTCGACGTTTTTATGCTGTTTTTACGCGTTAAAACGCAGATTAAAGCTTCAAAACGTGCTGTTTTGCTAAAATAATCATTTCCAAGCATTTTAGATCGTTGAAATCGTTTCAAATAGACAGCGCAATATTAATAAAAACGAATAAAAAATTTCGTCGTTTTTATGCTGTTTTACGCGTTAAACGCAGATTAAACTCAAAACGTGCTGTTTTTCATGCATTTTCAAAGCATTTTAGATCGTTGTCAAGTTCAAAATAGAAGCAATATTGGCCAAAAACGAATAAAAATTCGTCGTTTTATACTGTTTTACGCGTTAAAACGCAGATTAAAGCTCAAAACGTGCTGTTTTGCTTTAAAATAAGCATTTTTCAAGCATTTTAGATCGTTGAAATCGTTCCAAATAGAAGCAATATTAATAAAAAACGAATAATAAAATATTCGTCGTTTTATGCTGTTTTTACGCGTTAAAACGCAGATTAAAGCTCAAGACGTGCTGTTTTGCTTTAAAATAATGCATTTTCAAGCATTTTTAGATCGTTGTAATCTACGTTTGATTCAAATAGACGCAATATAATAAAAAACGAACCGTAAAATTTCGTCGTTTTATGCTGTTTTACGCGTTAAAACGCAGATTAAAGCTCAAGACGTGCTGTTTTGCTTTAAAATGCGGCATTTTTCAAGCATTTTTAGATTGTTGAAATCGTTCCAAATAGACGCAATATTAATAAAAACGAATAATATAAAATTCGTCGTTTTTATGCTGTTTTACGCGTTAAAACGCAGATTAAAGCTCAAACGTGCTGTTTTGCTTTAAAATAATCATAAGCAAAGCATTTTTAGTTCGTTTGAAATCATTCAAATAGACGCAATATTAATAAAACGAATAATAAAAGATTTCGTCGTTTTTTATGCTGTTTTACGCGTTAAACGCAGATTAAAGCAAAACGTGCTGTTTAACAAAATAATCATTTTCAAGCACTTTTAGATCGTTGAAATCACGTTCAAATAGACGCAATATTAATAAAAAGCGGGTAATAAAAATTTCGTCGTTTTATGCTGTTTTACGCGTTAAAACGCAGATTAAAGCTCAAAACGTGCTGTTTTGCTAAAATAAAAGCATTTTCAAGCATTTTAGATCGTTGAAATCGTTCAAATAGAAGCAATATTAATAAAAACGAATAATAAAAATTCGTCGTTTTATGCTGTTTACGCGTTAAAACGCAGATTAAAGCTCAAGGCGATGCTGTTTGCTAAAATAATCATTTCAAGCATTTTAGATCGTTGAAATCGTTCAAATAGACGCAATATTAATAAAAACGAATAATAAAATTTCGTCGTTTTATGCTGTTTTATACGTTAAAACGCAGACTAAAGCTCAAAACGTGCTGTTTTGCTTTAAAGTAAGCATTTCAAGCATTTTAGATCGTTGAAATCGTTCAAATAGAAGCAATATGTAAAAACGAATAATAAAAATTCGTCGTTTTTTTATACCGGTGGTACGCGCGTTAAGAAACGCAGATTAAAGCTCAAAACGTGCTGTTTTGCTAAAATAATAATTTTCAAAGCATTTTAGATCGGAAATCGTTCAGAAAATAGATGCAATATTAATAAAAACGAATAATAAAAAATTTCGTCGTTTTTATGCTGTTTACGCGTTAAAACGCAGGTGAAAGCTCAAAACGTGCTGTTTGCTTTAAAATAAGCATTTTCAAGCATTTTAAATCGTTGAAATCGTTCAAATAGAAGCAATATTAATAAAAACGAATAATAAAAAATTCGTCGTTTTTATGTGTTTTACGCGTTAAAACGCGCAGATTAAGCTCAAAACGTGCTGTTTTGCTTTCGTAATCATTTTTCAAGCATTTTTAGATCGTTGAAATCGTTCAAATAGACGCAATATTAATAAAAAACGAATAAAAAAAATTTCGACGTTTTTTGCTGTTTTACGCGTTAAACGCAGTTTAAAAACTCAAAACGTTTGTTTTGCTAAAAAAAACATTTTCAAATTTTAGATCGTTGTCTTAAAAATAGAAGCAATAAAAATAAAAAAGGGAATAAAAAAAAATTAGTCGTTTTTTGTTTACGTTTTAAAGCGCGGGTTAAAAAGCTCAAAACGTGCTGTTTTGCAAAAATTCTTTTTTCAAGCTTTTTTAGATCGTTGAAACCCGTTCAAATAGCCCAAAAATTTTAATAAAAACGAAAAAAAATTTTCGTATTTTTTATGCTGTTTTACGCTTTAAAAAAACGCAGTTTAAAAACTCAAAACGTGCTTTTTTTGCTAAAATAAGCTTTTTTCAAGCTTTTTTAGATCTTTGGGAAATCGTTCAAATAAAAAAATTTTAAAAAAACGATAAAAAAAATTCGTCTTTTTTATGCTTTTTTACGCTTTAAAAACGCAGTTTAAAAGCTCAAAACGTGCTGTTTTGCTAAAATAATCATTTTCAAGCATTTTAGATCTTTGGGAAATGTTCAAATAGACGCAAAAAAAAGGGTAAAAAAAATTTGGGTCGTTTTTGCTTTTTTTTACGCGTTAAAACCAGTTTAAAAACTAAAAACGTGCTGTTTTGCAAAATAACATTTTCGGCTTTTTTTTAAATCGTTGAAATCGTTCAAATAGAAGCAATATTAATAAAAACGAAAAAAAATTCGTCTTTTTTTATGCTGTTTTACGCGTTAAAACGCAGATTAAACTCAAAACGTGCTGTTTTGCTAAAAAAAATTTTTCCAAGCTTTTTTTAGATCTTTTGAAATCGTTTAAAAGGGGGCGCAATATTAATAAAAAGGGAATAAAAAAAATTTCGTCTTTTTTTATACTTTTTTTACGCGTTAAAACGCAGATTAAAGCTCAAAACGTGCTTTTTTTGCTAAAAATAAGCTTTTCAAACTTTTTTAGATCGTTGAAATCGTTCAAATAGACGCAATATTAATAAAAACGAATAAAAAAAATTCGTCGTTTTAGGGCTTTTTTACGCGTTAAAACGCAGTTTAAAAGCTCAAAACGTGCTGTTTTGCAAAAATTTAATTTTTCAGGCACTTTGATCGTTGAAATCGTTAAAAATAGACGCAATATTAAAAAAAACGAATAAAAAAAAATTTTCGACTTTTTTTATGCTGTTTTACGCTTTAAAAACGCAGTTTAAAAACTCAAAACGTGCTGTTTTGCTAAAATAAGCATTTTCAAAGCTTTTTTAGACCCGTTGAAATCGTTCAAATAGAAGCAATATTAAAAAAAAACGAATAAAAAAAAAAATTAGCCCTTTTTTATCCCTTTACGTGTTAAAGCGCAGTTTAAAAAGCTCAAAACGTGCTTTTTTGCTAAAATAATCTTTTTCAAGCTTTTTTTAGATCGTGGAAATCGTTCAAATAGCCCGCAATATTAAAAAAAACGAATAAAAAAAATTTCGTCGTTTTTTATGTTTGTTTTACGCTTTAAAAAAACGCAGTTTAAAAACTCAAAACGTGCTTTTTTGTAAAATAAGCATTTTCAAGCATTTTAGATCGTTGAAATCTTTTTAAATAAAAACAATTTTTAAAAAACGAATAAAAAAATTCGTCTTTTTTTATGCTTTTTTACGCGTTAAAACCAAAATTAAAGTTTTAAAAACGTCTGTTTTGCTAAAATAATCATTTTAAAAGCTTTTTTTAAAGATCGTTGAAATCGTTCAAAATAGACGCAATATTAATAAAAAAGAAATAAAAAAAAATTTCCCGTCGTTTTTATGCTGTTTTACGGGGTTAAAACGCAGATTAAAGCTCAAAACGTGCTGTTTTGCTAAAATAAGCTTTTTTCAAGCTTTTTTAGATGGTTGAAAATCTTTTTCAAATAAAAACAATATTAATAAAAACGAATAATAAAAAATTCGTGGTTTTTATGCTGTTTTACGCAAAACGCAGTTTAAAAACCAAAACGTGCTGTTTTGCTAAAATAATCATTTTCAAGCATTTTAGATCGTTGAAATCTTTTCCCAAAATAGACGCAATATTAATAAAAACGGAATAAAAAAAATTTCGTCTTTTTTATCTTTTTTACGCGTTAAAACGCAGTTTAAAAACTCAAAACGTGCTGTTTTGCTAAAATAAGCATTTTAAAGGGCTTTTTTTAAATCGTTGAAATCGTTAAAAATGGGAAGCAAAAATTAAAAAAAGGGAATAATAAAAATTCGTCTTTTTTTATGCTTTTTTTACGCGTTAAAACGCAGATTAAAACTCAAACGTGCTGTTTTGCTAAAATAATAATTTTTCAAGCTTTTTTAGATCGTTGAAATCTTTTAAAAATAGACGCAATATTAATAAAAACGAATAATAAAAATTTCGTCTTTTTTTATACTTTTTTTACGCTTTAAAAACGCAGTTTAAAAACTCAAAACGTGCTTTTTTTGCTAAAATAAGCATTTTCAAGCATTTTAGATCGTTGAAATCGTTCAAATAGACGCAATATTAAAAAAAACGAATAATAAAAATTCGTCGTTTTTATGCTTTTTTTACGCTTTAAAAACGCAGTTTAAAAAAACTAAAAAGGGTCTTTTTTGCTAAAAAAATCTTTTTTTCAGGCACTTTAGATCGTTGAAATCTTTTCCAAATAGACGAAATAAATAAAAACGAATAATAAAAATTTCGACGTTTTATGCTGTTTTACGCGTTAAAACGCAGTTTAAAAACTCAAAACTTGCTTTTTTTGTTTTAAAATAAGCTTTTTCCCAAGCTTTTTTAGATCGTTAAAAACCCGTTCAAAAAAGAAGCAATATTAATAAAAAAAATAAAAAAAAAATTAGTCGTTTTTATGCTGTTTACGTGTTAAAGCGCAGTTTAAAAAGCTCAAAACGTGCTTTTTTTGCTAAAATAATCTTTTTCCCAAGCTTTTTTAGATCGTTGAAATCGTTCAAATAAAACGCAAAAATAAAACGAATAAAAAAAAAATTTCGTCGTTTTTATGCTTTTTTACGCGTTAAAACGCAGATTAAAGCTAAAAACGTGCTGTTTTCCCAAAAATAAGCTTTTTTCAAGCTTTTTTAGATCTTTGGGAAATCTTTTTCCAAAATAGAAGAAATTTTTTTAAAAAAAAGGGAATAAAAAAAAAATTTCGCCCTTTTTTTATGCTGTTTTACGCTTTAAAACGCAGTTTAAAAACTCAAAACGTGCTTTTTTCAAAATAATCATTTTAAAACTTTTTTAAAACCCCGTTAAAATCTTCTTAGACGAAATAAAAAAAAACAATAAAAAAAATTTCGTCTTTTTTATGCTGTTTTTACGCGTTAAAACGCAGATTAAAAACTCAAAACGTGCTGTTTTCCCAAAAATAAGCATTTTAAAGCTTTTTTAATGGTTGGGAAATTTAAAAAAGGGAACCCAATATCAAAAAAAACGAATAAAAAAAAATTCGTGGTTTTATGCTTTTTTACGCTTTAAAAACGCAGTTTAAAAACTAAAAACGTCTTTTTTGCAAAAATAATCATTTTCGAAGCTTTTTTAGATCGTTGAAATCTTTCCCAAATAGACGCAATATTAATAAAAAGGGAAAAATAAAAAATTTCGTCTTTTTTTATACTTTTTTTACGCTTTAAAAACGCAGTTTAAAAGCTAAAAACGGGGCTTTTTTGCTAAAATAAGCTTTTTAAAGCTTTTTAGATCGTTGAAACCCCGTTTAAATAGACGCAATATTAAAAAAAACGAATAATAAAAATTCGTCTTTTTTATGCTGTTTTACGCGTTCCGCAGATTAAAGTTCAAAACGTGCTGTTTTGCTAAAATAATCATTTTAAAGCACGGTTTTTAAAATCGTTAAATAGACGCAATATTAATAAAAACGAATAATAAAAATTTCGACGTTTTTATCCCTTTTTACGCTTTAAAAACGCAGATTAAACTCAAAACGTGCTGTTTTGCTAAAATAAGCATTTTAAAACTTTTTTTAGATCGTTAAAATCTTTGGGAAATAGAAGCAATAAATAAAAACGAATAATAAAAATTCTTGGTTTTTTTATGCTTTTTACGCGTTAAAACGCAGTTTAAAAAAACTAAAAAACGTGCTGTTTTTGCTAAAATAATCTTTTTTCAAGCTTTTTTAGATCGTTGAAATCGTTCAAATAGACGCAATATTAAAAAAAAAATAATAAAAATTTCGTCTTTTTTATGCTTTTTTTACGCTTTAAAAACCCAAAATTAAAGCTCAAAACGTGCTGTTTTGCTTATAAAGCATTTTCAAGCATTTTAGACCCTTTGAAATCGTTCAAATAGAAAGCAATAAAATTAAAAACGAATAAAAAAAAATTCGT
>NW_027046031.1:12500-36191 GCF_025399875.1 Dalotia coriaria | reverse complement strand
GTTATTTCGTTAAAAATTAAAATGCGTCTTTTTTAAAAAAAACACATTTTATTTTTAACCCTTTTTTAAGCAAAACAGAAAAAATTTTTTATTTTCTTTTTTATTAAAGCTTTTTTAACGTTTAACGTCAAAAAAGTTAAAATTTTTTTTAAAAAACCCTTTTGGAACGCTTTTTAAGCAAAAACGCAAAAAAAAAAAAAATTTTTTTTAATTTTTGGTTTTTTAACGTTTTTAACGATTAAAAATTTTAAAATGTTTTTTGAAAAGCATTTTGATTTTAACGGGGTTTAACGCGTAAACGTAAAACGAAATTTTTTTTTTTTTTTTTATTAATTCCAGAACGTTTTAAAAAAAATTTTTTTGGGTTTTTAAGAAAAAAAATTTTTTTGGTTAACCCCTTTTTTAACGCGTAAAACAGAAAAAAAGGAAATTTTTTTTAATTCTTTTATTAATATTGCTCTATTTAAATTTAACGATTAAAATTTTTAAAAAATTATTTTAAAAACTTTTTTGGAAATTTTTTTAAGCAAAAAAGCAAAAAAAAAAATTTTATTATTCTTTTTTTAATTTTTGGGCCATTTAACATTTAAAATTTTAAAATGTTAAAAATGCAAGAAAAAGACTTTTATTTTTAAGCTTTTAAGCAAAAAAAAAAAAAATTTTTTTATTTTTGTTTTATTTTTTTTCGTCTATTTGAAGTTTAAACAAAAAAAAATTTTTTAAAAAAACATTTTTAAAATTTTTTGGTTTAACGAAAAAAGCAAAAAAGGGAAATTTTTTTTTAAAATTTTGGTTTTTTTAACACAACATTTTTTAAAATTTTTTTAGCAAACAGCAAAAAATTTAATTCTTTTTTAATTTCGTTTAAAACGTTTTTTTAATTATTTTTTAAAAAATTTTAAAAAGTTTTTTAACAAAAAATGCTTAAAAAAAGCAAAAACACGTTTTATTAAATCTTTTAAGCGTAAAACATAAAAACGACTTTTTTTTTAAATCTTTTTTTAAAGCCTTTTAACTTTAACTTTTTAAATTTAAAAGTTTTTTTAAAAAAAAAAATTTTTTTTTTGGTTTAATTGCGTTTTTTAAGGGTAAAAAAAAAAGGAATTTTTTATTTTTTTAAAAAAATTTTTTTAAAAATTTAACGTTAAAAAGTGAAAAGCAAAGAAAAAAATTTTTTTTTTTTTTTTGGTAAAAAACATAAAACGCTTTTTTTTTAAATTTTTCTTTTTAAAAAGCGTTATTTAACGTTTAACGCAAAAAAGCTTAAAAGCATTTTAAAAACGGTTTTATTTTCTCTTTTAAGGGTAAAACACTAAAAAAAAAAAAATTTTTTAAAATTTTTTTTTAATTTTTATTTTTTTAACGTTTAACCTTTTAAAAAAAGCTTAAAATCTTTTTAAAAAACCCCTTTTATTTTAACGGTTTAACCTAAAAAGCTGAAAAGCTTTTTTTTAATTTTTTTTAAAATTTTCCTTTTTTTAAACAAACAAAAAAAGCAAAAATTTTTTTTCCCGAATTTTGGGTTTTTAATTGCGTTTTAACGCTAAAAAGCTAAAAAGCAAATTTAAACGTTTTTTTAATTTGCGTTTTTAACGTTTAACGTTTTGGGCTTAAAATTTTTTTTTGAAAAATTTTTTGGCTTTAACGGTTTTAACCAAAAAGCTTAAAAGCAATTTTTTTTTTTTAAATTATTGCTTTTTTAAATTTTTAACGAAAAAATTTTAAAATGTTTTTTAAAAAAATTTTTTTGACTTTTTAATTGTTTTTAAAGCAAAAAAAAAAAAAATTTTTTTCTTTTTATTAAAGCCATTTTTTTTTTTAAAAAATGCTTAAATGCTTTTTTTAAAAAACACATTTTTTAATTGTTTTTTTGCAAAACAGAAAAAAAATTTTTTTAATTCTTTTTTATTAAAAAAATTTAACGTAAAATGCTTAAAAATTTTTTTTTTTTAAAAAACCCCTTTTGGTTTTAACCGTTTTAACCCCAAAAACGCTAAAACGCGAATTTTTAACGTTTTTTTAAATATTGTTTTTTAAATTTTCCATTTAAAAGTTAAATTTTATTTTAAAAAATTTATTTTAGAACGGGAAAAAAAGGGAACGAAGTTTTTTTTTTTTAAATATTCGTTTTTAAGTTTTTAACGATTAAAAAATTTTAAAATTTTTTTAAAAAAAACCTTTTTTGGGAAAATTGGTTTTGCGTAAAACGCAAAAAAAGCAATTTTTAACGTTTTTTTAAATATTCGTTTTTAAGATTTCAACGACAAAATTTTAAAAATGTTTTTTGAAAACCCCTTTTGAAATTGGTTTTAACGCGTAAAAACGCTAAAAACAAAATTTTTTTTTATTAATATTGCGTCTATTTGAACGATTTCAACGATCTAAAATTTTTAAAATGTTTTTTAAAAAAAAAAATTTTTATTTTTCCTTTTTAAAAAAAAAAAAAAAAATTTTTTTTTTTTTTATTAAAATTTTTAGAAAAACAAAAATGCGAAAATGTTTTTTTTGGCAAAAAGCACGTTTTGAGTTTTAATTTTTTAACGAAAACAAAAAACCCAAAATTTTTTTTTTCGTTTTTATTAATATTGCGTCTTTTTTGGGATTTCAACGATCAAAATGTTTGGGTTTATTTTAGAAAAACCCAACTTTTTGTTTTTAAATTTGCTTTTTAAACCCAAAAAAAAAAAAAAATTTTTTTTTCCCCTTTTTTATTAATAGCTTTTGAACGTTTTCCCACGATCAAAACGAAATGTTTTTTTAAAAACCATTTTGGCTTTAATTGGTTTTCTAAAACACAAAAAACAACAATTTTTATTATTCGTTTTTTTTTTTGGTTTTTTTTTTAAAAAAAAATGCTTAAAAATGTTTTATTTTAGAAAAAAACCCTTTTGGTTTAATCGCGTTTAACGCAAAAAAACAGCATAAAAACGAATTTTTTATTATTCGTTTTTATTAAATTGCTCTATTTAAATTTCAACGATCTAAAATTTGAAAATGTTTTTTTAAAAAAGACTTTTGGTTTACGCTTTTTAACCTAAAACAAAAAAAAAAACGCTTTTTTTTTTTTTTTTTTAACTTTATTTAACGTTTTAAGTTAAAATGCTTGAAAAGTTATTTTAAAAAATTTGGTTTAACGCTTTTTAAACCAAAACGAAAAAAAAATTTTTTTTTTACGTTTTTTTAAATTCCATTTAAGTTTAACGTTAAAAAATTTTTTTAAAAATTTTTTAAAAAAAAAAAAAAATTTTATTTTAACCCTTTTAAAAAAGCATAAAACGGTTTTTTAAACTTTTTTAAAATTTTGCTTTTTTTGAACAAACATTAAAAAGTTTAAAAATGTTTTTTGCAAAACAGCAGGAGTTTTAAATTCGTTTTAATCCATAAAAACAAAATTTTTAAACTTTTTTTAAAATTTTGTTTTATTTAACACAACGTTAAAAAAAATGCTTTTTTTTTAGCAAAAACAGATTTTATTTAATTGCTTTTAACCCAAAAAACAAAAAAAAACGACTTTTTTTTAAATTTTTGTTTTTTAAAGCTTCTTTTAAACTTTTTTTTTTTTTTTTTTAAAAAAGAAAAAACCCCATTTTTTTAAACCCTTTTTAAGCTAAAAAAAACCCAAAATTTTAAATTTTTCTTTTTTAAAAGCCTTTTAAACTTTCAACGTAAAAAAGTTTAAAAGCATTTTAAAAACCCGTTTTATTTAAATTGCTTTTTAAAAAAACGATAAAAAGACGAATTTTTTTATGGTTTTTTAAAACTCTTTTGAACGTTTAACGCTAAAAAAAAAAAAATTTTTTTAAAAACGGTTTTTATTTTTTTGCTTTTTTAAGGGTAAAACACTAAAAAAAAAATTTTTATTTTCAATTTTTATTATCTTTTTAACGTTTAACGATAAAAAAAATTTTTTTTAGCAAAAAAAATTTTGGTTTTAACGTTTTAACGTAAAACTGAAAATTTTTTTTTTTTTTTTAAAAAAAAATTTTTCTTTTAACTTTTAAACCAAAAAAAGCAAAATTTTTTTTTGAAAAATTTTTAGCTTTAACGGTTTTAACGCCAAAAAAAGCTAAAAAGTTTTTTTTAATTTTTTTTATTTTTCTTTTAACTTTTAACGTTTAAAACGAAAATTTTTATTTTGGCCTTTTGTTTTATTTGCGTTTTAACGCAAAAAAGAAAAAAAAAAGCAAATTTTAAAAACGTTTTTTTAATTTGCTTTTTTTAACGTTTTAACGATAAAATTTAAAATCTTTTTTAAAAAAGCCTTTTGAGTTTAATCTTTTGCTAAAAAAATAAAAAACGACGTTTTTTTATTTCTTTTTTTTAAAAAATTTTGTTTTTTTAACGAAAATTTTTATTAAAAATGTTTTTTAAAAAACGCCTTTTGAGTTTAACATTTTAATCTAAAAAAAAAAAGAAATTTTTTTATTCGTTTATTAAATTTTTTAAACGACAAAAAAATATTTTTGAAAATGCTTATTTCAAAAACCATTTTGAGCTTTTCTGCGTTTTAACCGTAAAACAGTAAAAACGACAAAATTTTTATTATTCTTTTTTATTAATATTCGTCTATTTGAAATTTGAACATTAAATGCTTGAAAATGTTATTTAATTAGCTTGTTTTAACTGCGTTTTAACGCGTAAAAACATAAAACGACGAATTTTTATTATTTTTTTATTAATATTGCTTCTATTTGAACGATTTCAACGATCTAAAATGCTTAAAATGCTTATTTTAAAAAACAGCACGTTTTGAGCTTAATCTCGTTTTAACGTAAAAAAATAAAAAATTTTTTTATTATTCGTTTTATTAATATTGCTTCTATTTGAACGATTTCAACAATCTAATATGCTTGAAATGCTTATTTTAGCAAAACAGCACGTTTTGAGCTTTAATCTGCGTTTTAACGCGTAAAACAGCATATATAAACGACAATTTTTTATTATTCGTTTTTTTTATTAATATTAAGCTTTTGAACGATTTCAACGATCTAAAATGCTTGAAAATGATTATTTTAGCACAACAGCACGTTTTGAGCTTTAATCTGCGTTTTTAACGCGTAAAACAGCATAAAAACGACGAATTTACTGTGTACGTTTTGTGCGGCATTGCGTCTATTTGAACGATTTCAACGATCTAAAATGCTTGAAAATGCTTATTTTTAGCAAAACAGCACGTTTTGAGCTTTAATCAGCGTTTTAACGTAAAACAGCATAAAACGACGAAATTTTATTATTCGTTTTTATTAATATTAGATCTCTATTTGAACGATTTCAGCGATCAAAAAATGCTTGAAAATGTATTTTAACAAAGCGGCGTTTTGAGTTTAATCTGCGTTTTAACGCGTAAAGAGCAATAAAACGACGGGCGCATTCGTTTTTTATTAATATTGCTTCTATTTGAACGATTTCAACGATCTAAATGCTTGAAATGCTTATTTTAGCAAAACAGCACGTTTGAGCTTAATTCCTGCGGGCAACGCGTAAACAGCAAAACGGCAGAATTTTATTATTCGTTTTTTTATTAATATTGCGTCTATTTGAACGATTTGAACGATCTAAAATGCTTGAAAATACATTTTAGCAAAACAGCACGTTTGAGCTTTAATCTGCGTTTTAACGCGTAAAACAGCATAAAACGACTTATTTTTTATTGTTTTATTAATATTTACACGTCTATTTGAACGATTTCCAGCGATCTAAAATGTTTGAAAATGCTTATTTAGCAAACAGCACGTTTGAGCTTTAATCTGCGTTTTAACGCGTAAAAGCATAAAACGACGAATTTTTATTATTCGTTTTTTATTAATATTACGTCTGTTGAACGATTTCAACGATCTAAAATGCTTGAAAATGCTTTATTTTAGCAAAGAGCGGCGCGGGCGTCACCGTTTTAACGCGTAAAACAACATAAAAGCGACGAATTTTTGGTAATCGTTTTTATTAATATGCGTCTATTTGACCGATTTCAGCGATCTAAAAAATGCTTGAAAATGCTTATTTTAGCAAAACAGCACGTTTTGGGCTTTAATCTGCGTTTTAGCGTAAAACAGCATAAAAACGACGAATTTTTATTATTCGTTTTTATTAATCGGCTTCACATTTGTGATTTCAACGATCTAAAATGCTTGAAAATGCTTATTTTAGCAATACAAGCGTTTTGAGCTTTTAATCTGCGTTTTTAACGCGTAAAACAGCACATAAAAACGACGAAATTTTAGTATTTGCGTTTTTTATTAATATTGCGTCTATTTGAACAGTTTCAACGATCTAAAATGCTTGAAAATGCTTATTTTAACCAAAACAGCACGTTTTGAGGCACAATCTGCGTTTTAACGCGTAAAACAGCATAAAATGACGAATTTTATTATTCTGGTAGTAGCTTCTATTTAAACAGTTCAACGATCTAAAATGCTTGAAAATGCTTATTTTTAGCAAAACAGCAGCACGTTTGAGCTTTTAATCTGCGTTTTAACGCGTAAAACGGCATAAAACGACGAAATTTTTATTATTCGTTTTTTATTAATACTTCTATTTGAACGATTTCAACGATCTAAAATGCTTGAAAGTACTTGTTTAGCAAAACAGCACGTTTTGAGCTTTTAATCTGCGTTTTTAACGCGTAAAACAGCATAAAACGACGAAATTTTATTATTCGTTTTTTTATTTTTATTACCTCTATTTGAACGATTTCCAGCGATCTAAAATGCTTGATAATGCAGCATTTTAGCAAAACAGCACGTTTGAGCTTTAATGCGTTTTAACGCGTAAACAGCATAAAAACGACAATTTTATTATTCGTTTTTATTAATGTGCTTCTATTTGAACGATTTCAACGATCTAAAATTCTTGAAAATGCTTATTTAGCAAAACAGCTGATTTGGGCTTTTGTCTGCGTTTTAACGCGTAAACAGCATAAAACGACGAATTTTTATTGTCGTTTTTATTAATATTACGTCTGTTGAACGATTTCCAACGATCTAAAATGGCAGAAAGTACTTTATTTCAGCAAAAGAGCAGCACGTTTGAGCTTTTATTCGGCGTTTAACGCGTAAAACAGCATAAAACGACGGGCGCATTACGATGGTTTTATTAAGCCATTTAGCTATATTTGAACGATTTCAGCGATCTAAAATGTGAAAATGCTTATTTTAGCAAAACAGCACGTTTGAGGCTTTAATCTGCGTTTTAACGCGTAAAACAATAAAGCGACGAAATTTTTATTATTCGTTTTTTATTAATGTGCGTCTATTTGAACGATTTCAGCGATCTAAAATGCTTTGAAAATGCTTATTTTAGCAAAACAGCACGTTTGAGCTTTTAATCTGCGTTTTAACGCGTAAACAGCATAAAATGACGAATTTTTTATTATTCGTTTTTGTAGTAGTAGCTTCAATTTAATCGATTTCAACGATCTAAAATGCTTGAAAATGCTTATTTTAGCAAAACAGCACGTTTTGAGCAATCGCCGTTTTAACGCGTAAAACAGCATAAAACGACGGGGTACATTATTCGTTTTTTTTATTAATATTGCTTCTATTTGAACGATTTCCAGCGATCTAAAATGCTTGAAAATGCTTATTTTTAGCAAAACAGCGCGTTTTGGGCTGTAATCTGCGTTTTAACGCGTAAAACAGCATAAAAACGACAATTTTTATTATTCGTTTTTTATTAATATTGCGTCCTATTTGAACGAAATTTCAACGATCTATAATGCTTGAAAATGCTTATTTTGCGCAGCGGCGTTTTGGAAAATGCGTTTTGGCGTAAAACATAAAACGACGATTTTTTATTATTCGTTTTTATTAATGTTAAGATACAATATTTGAACGATTTCAACGATCAAAAATGCTTGAAAATGCTTATTTTAGCAAAACAGCACGTTTTGAGCTTTATTCTGCGTTTTAACGCGTAAAACAGCATAAAACGACAAAATTTTTTATTATTCGTTTTTATTTTTATTGCGTCTATTTGAACAGTTTCCAGCGTTCACAAATGTCGAAAATGCTTATTTAGCAAAACAGCACGTTTTGAGCTTTTATTCTGCGTTGCGCGTGGCAGCTTATAAAACATTGAAATTTTATTATTCGTTTTTATTAATATTGCGTCTATTTGAACGATTTGAACGATCTAAAATGCTTGAAAATACTTATTTTAACAAAACAGCACGTTTGAGCTTTTAATCTGCGTTTTAACGCGTAAAACAACAAAACGAATTTTGTTGTTTTTATTAATATTGCTCCTATTTGAACGATTTCCAGCGATCTAAATGCTTGAAAATGCTTATTTTAACAAAACAGCACGTTTTGAGCTTTAATCTGCGTTTTAACTCATGAGCGGCAAACGACGGTACTTTATTGTTGTTTTATTATGTGCTTCTATTTGAACGATTTCCAACATCTAATATGCTTGAAAATGCTTATTTTAGCAAAACAGCACGTTTTGAGCTTTAATCTGCGTTTTAACGCGTAAACAACATATAAACGACGAATTTTTATTATTCGTTTTTATTAATATTGCTTCTATTTGAACGGTTCAACGATCTAAAATGCTTGAAAATGATTATTTTAGCACAACAGCGCGGAGCTTTAATCTGCGTTTTACAACGCGTAAAACGGCATAAAAACGACGAATTTATTTTTATTATTCGTTTTTATTAATATTCGTCTATTTGAACGATTTCAACGATCTAAAATGCTTGAAAATGCTTATTTTAGCAAAACAGCACGTTTTGAGCTTTTAATCTGCGTTTTAACGCGTAAAACAGCATAAAAACGACGAATTTTTATTATCGTTTTTATTAATATTGCGTCTATTTGAACGATTTCAACGATCTAAAATGCTTGAAAATGCTTATTTTAGCAAAACAGCACGTTTTGAGCTTTAATCTGCGTTTAACGCGTAAAACAGCATAAAAACGACGAAATTTTTAATATTCGTTTTTATTAATATTGCGTCTATTTGAACGATTTCAACGATCTAAAATGCTTGAAAATGCTTATTTTAGCAAAACAGCACGTTTTGAGCTTTAATCTGCGTTTTAACGCGTAAACAGCATAAAAATGACGAATTTTTATTATTCGTTTTTATTAATATTGCGTCTATTTAAACGATTTCAACGATCTAAAATGCTTGAAAATGCTTATTTTAGCAAAACAGCACGTTTTGAGCTTTAATCTGCGTTTTAACGCGTAAAACAGCATAAAACGACGAAATTTTTATTATTCGTTTTTATTAATATTGCTTCTATTTGAACGATTTCAACGATCTAAAATGCTTGAAAATGCTTATTTTAGCAAAACAGCACGTTTTGAGCTTTAATCTGCGTTTTAACGCGTAAAACAGCATAAAAACGACGAAATTTTTATTATTCGTTTTTATTTTTATTGCCTCTATTTGAACGATTTCAACGATCTAAAATGCTTGATAATGCTTATTTTAGCAAAACAGCACGTTTTGAGCTTTAATCTGCGTTTTAACGCGTAAAACAGCATAAAAACGACGAATTTTTATTATTCGCTTTTTATTAATATTGCTTCTATTTGAACGATTTCAACGATCTAAAATTCTTGAAAATGCTTATTTTAGCAAAACAGCACGATTTGAGCTTTAATCTGCGTTTTAACGCGAAAAACAGCATAAAACGACGAAATTTTTATTATTCGTTTTTATTAATATTGCGTCTATTTGAACGATTTCAACGATCTAAAATGCTTGAAAAATGCTTATTTCAGCAAAACAGCACGTTTTGAGCTTTATTCGGCGTTTTAACGCGTAAAACAGCATAAAAACGACGAATTTTATTATTCGTTTTTATTAATATTGCTTCTATTTGAACGATTTCAACGATCTAAAATGCTTGAAAATGCTTATTTTAGCAAAACAGCACGTTTTGAGCTTTAATCTGCGTTTTAACGCGTAAACAGCATAAAACGACGAAATTTTTATTATTCGTTTTTATTAATATTGCTTCTATTTGAACGATTTAAACGATCTAAAATGCTTGAAAATGTTTTTTTAAGAAAAAACAGCACTTTTTGAGCTTTAATCTGCTTTTTAACGCGTAAAAAAACATAAAACGACAAAAATTTTTATTTTTCGTTTTTTAAATTACCCCGTCTATTTAAAACGATTTCAACGTCTAAAATGCTTGAAAATGCTTATTTTAGAAAAACAGCACGTTTTGAGCTTTAATCTCCCGTTTTAAACGCGTAAAACAGCATAAAACAAATTTTTATTATTCTTTTTTTTATTAATTTGCTTCTATTTGAACGATTTCAACGATCTAAAATGCTTGAAAATGCTTATTTTAGCAATACAGGGGTTTTGGGTTTAAAATCTGCGTTTAACGCGAAAAACAGCATAAAAGGGCTTTTTAATTATTCGTTTTTATTAATTTTTACTTCTATTTGAACGATTTAAACGATCTAAAATGCTTGAAAATCTTATTTTAAAAAAACAGCACGTTTTGACAACTCTTTTTTAACTCGAAAAACAGCATAAAACGACGGAATTTTTTTATTATTCGTTTTTTTATTAATATTGCTTCTTTTTGGGGCGATTTCAACAAT
Organism: Dalotia coriaria; assembly: GCF_025399875.1. Taxonomy (NCBI): domain Eukaryota; kingdom Metazoa; phylum Arthropoda; class Insecta; order Coleoptera; family Staphylinidae; genus Dalotia; species Dalotia coriaria. The sequence goes on along the minus strand of NW_027046031.1, from coordinate 25,623 downwards.
CTAATATGCTTGAAAATCTTATTTTTAGCAAAACAGCCCCTTTTTTGACCCCAATCTGCGTTTTAACGCGTAAAACAGCATATAAAGGGCAGTTTTTTTTATTATTCTTTTTTTTAAATTAGGGCTTCTATTTGAACGTTTCAACGATCTAAAATGCTTGAAAAGATTATTTTAGCACAACAGCACTTTTTGAGTTTTTAATCTGCGTTTTAACGCGTAAAACAGCAAAAAACGACAAATTTTTTTTATTATTCTTTTTTTTATTAATATTGCGTCTATTTGAACGATTTCAACGATCTAAAATGCTTGAAAATGCTTATTTTCCCAAAACAGCACTTTTTGAGCTTTAACCCAGCGTTTTAACGCGTAAAAAAACATAAAACGACATTTTTTAATTATTCGTTTTTTTAAAAAGTCTAAAAACGATTTCCAGCGATCAAAATGCTTGGGGGCAAACAAAACAGCACGTTTTGATTTTTAATCTGCGTTTTAACGCGTAAAAAAACAAAAAAACGACAATTTTTTTTATTATTCGTTTTTTTTTTAAATTGCCTTTTGAACGATTTCAACGATCTAAAATGCTTGAAAATGCTTATTTTAGCAAAACAGCCGTTTTGAGCTTAATTCTGCTTTTTAAACGCGTAAAACGGCAAAAACGACGAAATTTTTATTATTCGTTTTTTTTTTAAATTTTGGCGTTTTGGGGCGTTTGAACGACCCTAAAATGCTTGAAAATGCTTATTTTAGCAAAAACAGCACGTTTTGAGTTTTTAATCTGCTTTTTAAACGCGAAAAACAGCATAAAAGGGCTTTTTTTTTTATTATTCTTTTTTTATTAATTTTGCGTCTTTTGAACGATTTAAACGATCTAAAATGTTTGAAAATGTTTTTTTAGAAAAACAGCACGTTTTAAACTTTTCGGTTTTAACGCGTAAAACAGCATAAAACGACAAAATTTTTTATTATTCGTTTTATTAATATTACGTCTATTTGAAGGGTTTCAACGATCTAAAATGCTTGAAAATGCTTTTTTTAAAAACAGCCCTTTTGAGCTTTAATCTGCTTTTTAACGCGTAAAACAGCATAAAACGACGAATTTTTTATTAATCTTTTTTTATTAATATTCCGTCTATTTGACCGTTTTAAACGATCTAAAATGCTTGAAAATGTTTTTTTTAGAAAAACCCAGCACGTTTTGAGCTTTAAATCGCTTTTTTTAACGCGTAAAAAAAGCAAAAAAACAAAATTTTTTTATTATTGGGAAAATTTTTCCCCTTCCCTTTTTAACGATTTCAACGATCTAAAATGCTTGAAAATGCTTATTTTAGCAATCAACTTTTTTGAGTTTTTAATCTGCTTTTTAACGCGTAAAACCATAAAAACGACAAAAATTTTTAATATTCTTTTTTTTTGCGTCTTTTGAACGATTTAAACGATCTATAATGCTTGAAAATGCTTATTTTAGCAAAACAGCACTTTTTGAGCTTTAACCCTGCGTTTTAAGGGTAAAAAAACATAAAAAGGGCGTTTTTTTTATTATTCTTTTTTTATTAATATTGCGCCCTTTTGAACGATTTCAACGATAAAAAAATGCTTGAAAATGCTTATTTTGGCAAAACGGCACGTTTTGAGCTTTATTCTGCGTTTAACGCGTAAAAAAACAAAAACGACAAAATTTTTATTATTCTTTTTTTTATTTTTTTGCGTCTATTTGAACGTTTTCCCAACGTTCTAAAATGCTCGAAAATGCTTTTTTTTAGAAAAACAGCACTTTTTGAGTTTTTATTCTGCTTTTAAGGGTAAAACCAAAAAAACGACGGGAATTTTTTATTTTTCCCGTTTTTTTAAAAATTGCGCCCTATTTGAAGGGTTTGAACGATCTAAAATGCTTGAAAATCTTATTTTAGCAAAACACCCGTTTTGAGTTTTTAATCTGCGTTTTAACGCGTAAAAAAACATAAAACGACAATTTTTATTATTCTTTTTTTATTAATTTGCTTCTATTTGAACGTTTTCCCAACGACCCAAAAATGCTTGAAAATGCTTTTTTTTAATAAAACAGCACGTTTGAGCTTTAATCTAATTTTTTAATAAGTAAAACAGCAAAAAAACGAAATTTTTTTATTATTCGTTTTTTTTTAAATTTGCTTCTAAAACGTTTTCCCAACAATCTAATATGCTTGAAAATCTTTTTTTAGCAAAACAGCACTTTTTGAGCTTTTAATCTCCCTTTTAACGCGTAAAACAGCATATAAACGACAAATTTTTTTTTATTATTCGTTTTTTTTAAATTTTCTATTTGAACAAATTTCAACGATCTAAAATGCTTGAAAATGATTATTTTAGCACAACAGCACGTTTTGAGTTTTTAATCTGCGTTTTAACGCGAAAAACAGCAAAAAAACGACGAATTTTTATTATTCTTTTTTTATTAAAAATTTGGCGTCTATTTGAACAAATTTCAAGTCTAAAATGCTTGAAAATGTTAAGCAAAACAGCACTTTTTGAGTTTTTAATCAGCGTTTTAACGTAAAAAAACATAAAACGACAAAATTTTTTATTATTCTTTTTTTTATTAATTTGCGTCTATTTGAACGATTTCAACGATAAAAAATGCTTGAAAATGCTTGTCCCAAAAAACAGCGTTTTGAGCTTTAATCTGCGTTTTAACGCGTAAAACACATAAAACGACAATTTTTATTATTCGTTTTTATTAATAATTTGTCTATTTAGACGTTTCAACGATCTAAAATGCTGAAAATGCTTATTTTAGCAATATACAGCCTACGTTTTTGAGCTTTAATCTGCGTTTTAAACGACGTGTAAAACAGCATAAAACGACGAATTTTTAATTAATCGTTTTTATTAATATTGCGTCTATTTGACCGATTTCAACGATCTAAAATGCTTGAAAATGCTTATTTTAGCAAAACAGCACGTTTTGAGCTTTAATCAGCGTTTTAAGCTTAATCAGCATTTAAAGGACAGATTTTATTATTCGTTTTTATTATATTGCTTCTATTTGAACGATTTCAACGATCTAAAATGCTTGAAAATGCTTATTTTGAATCAGCACGTTTTAGAGCTTTAATCTGCGTTTTAACGCGTAAAACGCATAAAAAGACGAGAATTTTTATATTCGTTTTTATTAATATTGCGTCTATTTGAACGATTTCAACATCTAAAATGCTTGAAAATGCTTATTTTAGCAAACAGCACGTTTTGAGCTTTAATCTGCGTTTTAACGCGTAAAACAGCATAAAAGACGAAATTTTTTTTATTCGTTTTTATTAATATTGCTTCTATTTAACGATTTCAACGACTAAAATGCTTGAAAATGCTTATTTTAGCAAAACAGCACGTTTTGAGCTTTAATCTGCGTTTTAACGCGTAAAACAGCATAAAAACGACGAAATTTTATTATTCTTTTTATTAATATTTGCTTCTATTTGAACGATTTCAACGATCTAAAATGCTTGAAAATGCTTATTTTAGCAAAACAGCACGTTTTGTAGCTTTTAATCTGCGTTTTAACGCGTAAAACACATAAAACGACGAAATTTTTATTATTCGTTTTATTTTTATTTATTGCCTCTATTTGAACGATTTCAACGATCTAAAATGCTTGATAATGCTTATTTTAGCAAAACAGCACGTTTTGAGCTTTTAATCTGCGTTTTAACGCGTAAAACAGCATAAAACGACGAATTTATTATTCGTTTTTATTAATATTGCTTCTATTTGAACGATTTCAACGATCTAAAATGCTTGAAAATGCTTATTTTAGCAAAACAGCACGTTTTGAGCTTTAATCTGCGTTTTAACGCGTAAAACAGCATAAAAACGACGAAATTTTTATTATTCGTTTTTATTAATATTGCGTCTATTTGAACGATTTCAACGATCTAAAATGCTTGAAAATGCTTATTTTAGCAAAACAGCACGTTTTGAGCTTTAATCTGCGTTTTAACGCGTAAAACAGCATAAAACGACGAATTTTTTATTATTCGTTTTTATTAATATTGCTTCTATTTGAACGATTTCAACGATCTAAAATGCTTGAAAATGCTTATTTTAGCAAAACAGCACGTTTTGAGCTTTAATCTGCGTTTTAACGCGTAAAACCATAAAAACGACGAAATTTTTATTATTCGTTTTTTATTAATATTGCTTCTATTTGAACGATTTCAACGATCTAAAATGCTTGAAAATGCTTATTTAGCAAAACAGCCGTTTTGAGCTTAATGCGTTTTAACGCGTAAAAACTTAGCATAAAACGACGAATTTTTATTATTCGTTTTTATTAATATTGCTTCTATTTGAACGATTTCACGTCATAATGCTTGAAAATGCTTATTTAGCAAAACAGCACGTTTGAGTTTTAATCTGCGTTTTAACGCGTAAAACAGCATAAAAACGACGATTTTTATATTCGTTTTATTAATATTGCGTCTATTTGAACGATTTCAACGATCTAAAATGCTTGAAAATGCTTATTTCAGCAAAACAGCACGTTTTGAGCTTTAATCTGCGTTTTAACGCGAAAAACAGCATAAAAACGACAAAATTTTTTTATTCGTTTTTATTAATATTGCGTCTATTTGAACGATTTCAACGATCTAAAATGCTTGAAAATGTTTAATTTTAGCAAAACAGCACGTTTTGAGTTTTAATCTGCGTTTTAACGCGTAAACAGCATAAAAACGACGAATTTTTATTATTCGTTTTTATTTATTGCGTCTATTTGAACGATTTCAACGATCTAAAAATGCTTGAAAATGCTTATTTTAGCAAAACAGCACGTTTTGAGCTTTAATCTGCGTTTTAACGCGTAAACAGCATAAAACGACGAATTTTTATTATTCGTTTTATAATATTGCTCTTTTGAACGATTTCAACGACAAAATGTTGAAAATGCTATTTTAGCAAAACGCACGTTTTTAGTTTAACTGCGTTTTAACCGAAAATCTATTTAAAACAGCATTTTATTATTCGTTTTTAATATGCTTATTTGAACGATTTCAACGATCTAAAATGTCTTGAAAATGCTTTTTTATGCAAAACGCATCGTTTTGACTTTAATCTGCGTTTTAACGCGTAAAATAGCATTAAAAACGACGAATTTTGATTATTACGTTTTATCAATATTGCTTCTATTTGAACGATTTCAACGATCTTTAAATGCTTGAAATGTTATTTTAGCTAAACACAAGTTTTAGCTTTTAATCCGTCTTAAACGCGTAAAACATTTAAAAACGACGTTGAATGATTTTTATTCGTATTAATATTGCTCTATGAACGATTTCAACGATCTAAATGCTTGAAATCTTTTATTTTAACGCAAAACAGCACGTTTAGTTTATCGCGTTTTAAACGCCGTAAACAGCTAAACGACGATTTTTAGTAATATTCGTTTAATTAATATTGCTTTATTTACGTTTTTATTAAATCGTAAATGTTGAAATCTTGATTTTAAGCAAAATGAAAATGCTTTTTTGAGCTCTTTAATCTGCGTTTTAACGCGTAAAACAGCATAAAACGACGAATTTTTATTATTCGTTTTTATTAATATTGCTTCTATTTAAACGATTTCAACGATCTAAAATGCTTGAAAATGCTTATTTTAGCAAAACAGCACTTTTTGAGCTTTAATCTGCGTTTTAACGCCTAAAACGCATAAAACGACAATTTTTATTATTCGTTTTTATTAACGCTTTTAAACGATTCAACGATCTAAAATGCTTGAAAATGCTTTTTTAGCAAAACAGCACGTTTTGAGTTTAATCGCGTTTTAACGCGAAAAACACATAAAAACGACAATTTTTTTTTGTCTTTTTTATTAAATTGCGTCTATTTGAACGATTTCAACGATCTAAAATGCTCGAAAATGCTATTTTAGCAAAAAAACAGCACGTTTTGAGTTTTAATCTGCTTTTTAACGCGTAAACAGCATAAAACGCGAATTTTTATTATTCGTTTTTTAATATTGCTTCTTTTGAACGATTTCAATGATTTTAAAATGCTGAAAATGCTTATTTTAGCAAAACAGCACTTTTTGAGCTTTATTCTGCGTTTTAACGCGTAAAACAGCAAAAACGACAAAATTTTTATTATTCGTTTTTTTAAATATTGCGTCTATTTGAACGATTTCAACGATCAAAATGCTTGAAAATGCTTATTTTAGCAAAACAGCACGTTTGAGCTTTTAATCTGCGTTTTAACGCGTAAAACAGCAAAAAAATGACGGATTTTTATTATTCGTTTTTATTAATATTGCTTCTTTTTAAAACGATTTCAACGATCTAAAAATGCTTGAAAATGCATTTTAGCAAAACAACGTTTTGAGCTTTAATCTGCGTTTTAACGGTAAAACAGCATAAAACGACGATTTTTTATTATTCTTTTTTATTAATATTGCTTCTATTTGAACATTTCAACACCCAAAATGCTTGAAAATGCTTATTTTGCAAAACAGACGTTTTGAGCTTTTAATCTGCGTTTTAACGCGTAAAACAGCATAAAACGACGAAATTTTTATTATTCTTTTTTAAATATTGCGTCTATTTGAACGATTTCAACGATCAAAATGCTTAAAAAATGTTTATTTTAGCAAAATAGCACGTTTTGAGCTTTAATCTGCGTTTAACGCGTAAAACAGCATCACAAGTTTTTATTATTCGTTTTATTAATATTGCGTCTATTTGAACGATTTCAACGATCTAAAGCTTGAAAATGCTTATTTTAGCAAAACAGAGTTTTGAGCTTTTATTCTGCGTTTTAACGCGTAAAACAGCATAAAATCGACAAAATTTTATTATTCGTTTTTTTATTTTATTGCGTCTATTTTGAACGATTTCAACGATTAAAAATGCTAAAATGCTTATTTAAAAAAATTTTGACTTTTAATCTGCGTTTATTAAAACAGCATAAAACGACAAATTTTATTATTCGTTTTTTATAATATTGCGTCTATTTGAACGGATTTCAACGATCTAAAATGCTTGAAAATGCTTATTTTAGCAAAACAGCACGTTTTGAGCTTTAATCTGCGTTTTAACGCGTAAAACAGCAAAAAAAACGACGAATTTATTATTATCGTTTTTATTAATATTGCTTCTATTTGAACGATTTCACGATCAAAATTCAAAATGATTATTTTAACAAAACACTCTTTTGAGTTTTTAATCCGTTTTATGCGTAAAACAGCATAAAAACAGAATTTTTATTATCTTTTTTTATTAATATTGCGTTTTATTTGAAACGATTTCAAACGATCTAAAATGCTTGAAAATGTTTATTTTAGCAAAACAGCACTTTTTGAGCTTTAATCTGCGTTTTTAACGCGTAAAACAGCATAAAACGACAATTTTATTTTCGTTTTTATTAATATTGCGTCTATTTGACCGATTTCAACGATCTAAAATGCTTGAAAATGCTTATTTTAGCAAAACAGCACGTTTTAGTTTAATCTGCTTTTTAACGCGTAAAACAGCATAAAACGTCAATTTTTATTATTCGTTTTTTTTTAAATATTGCTCTATTTGAACGATTTCAACGATCAAAAAATGCTTGAAAATGCTTATTTTAGCAAAACAGCACGTTTTGAGCTGCGTTTTAACGCGAAAAAACAGCAAAAAAACGACAATTTTTATTATTCGTTTTTATTAATATTGCGTCTATTTGAACGTTTTCAACGATCTAAAATGCTTGAAAATGCTTATTTTAGCAAAACAGCACGTTTTGAGTTTTAATCTGCGTTTTAACGCGTAAAACAGCAAAAAAACGACGAATTTTTATTATTCGTTTTTTATGAATATTGCTTCTTTTGAACAATTTCAACCATTAAATGCTTGAAAATGCTTATTTTAGCAAAACAGCACGTTTTGAGCTTTTAATCTGCGTTTAACGCGTAAAACAGCATAAAACGACGAATTTTGTATTATTCGTTTTTTATTAATATTGCGTCTATTTGAACGATTTCAACGTTTAAAAAATGCTTGAAAATGCTTATTTTAGCAAAACAGCACGTTTTGAGTTTTTAATCAGCGTTTTAACGCGTAAAACAGCATAAAACGACGAAATTTTATTTTTCGTTTTAAATATTGCGTCTTTTTTAAAACGATTTCAACGATTAAAATGCTTGAAATCTTATTTTAGCAAAACAGCACGTTTTGATTTTAATTGCGTTTTAACGCCTAAAACAGCCTAAATACGACGAATTTTTAATATTCGTTTTATTAATATTGCTTCTTTTTGGGAACGATTTCCAACGATCTAAAATGCTTGAAAATGCTTATTTTAGCAAAACAGCACGTTGCGAGCTTTTAATCTGCGTTTTAACGCGTAAAACCTTATAAAACGACAGATTTTTATTATTCGTTTTTATTAATATTGCACGTCTATTTGAACGATTTCGCCGATCTAAAATGCCAGAAAATACTTATTTTAGCAAAACAGCACGTTTTGAGCTTTAATCTGCGTTTTAACGGGACAACATAAAACGACGAAATTTGCCGCCGTTTTTATTAATATTTAGCTATTTGGGCAGAGATTTCGAAAAGCGATCACAAAATGCTTGAAAATGCTTGTACAGCAAAACAGCACGTTTTACGGGCGCAATCTGCGTTTTAACGCGTAAAACAACATAAAACGGCAAAGATTTTTTATTATTCGTTTTTTATTAATATTGCACTACGTCTATTTGAACGATTTCAACGATCTAAAATGCTTGAAAATGCTTATTTTAGCAAAACAGCACGTTTTGAGCAATCTGCGTTTTAACGCGTAAAACAGCATAAAACGACAAATTTTCTATTGTTGTTTTATTAATATTTAACACTTCCCGAACGATTTCCAACGATCTAAAATGCTTGAAAATGCTTATTTAGCAAAACAGCACGTTTGAGCTTTTAATCTGCGTTTAACGCGTAAAACAGCTTATAAAACGACGAATTTTTATTATTCGTTTTTGATAATGTGCGTCTATTTGAACGATTTCACCGATCTAAAATGCTTGAAAATGCCAATTTTGGCAAAGCAGCACGTTTTGAGCTTTTAATCTGCGTTTTAACGCGTAAAACAACATAAAAACGACGAATTTTTTTATTATTCGTTTTTTATTAATATTATTGCTTCTATTTGAACGATTTCAACGATCTAAAATTCTTGAAAATGCTTATTTTATGAAACAACACTTTTGAGCTTTAATCTGCGTTTAACGCGTAAAAACAGCATAAAACGACAGATTTTTTATTATTCGTTTTATTATGTACTTCTATTTGAACGATTTCCAACGATCTAAAATGCTTGAAAATGCTTATTTTAGCAAAACAGCACGTTTTTGAGCTTTATTCTGCGTTTTAACGCGTAAAACAGCATAAGTCGACGAAACTTTTATTATTCGTTTTAGTAATTTTGCGTCTATTTGAACGATTTCAACGTCTAAAATGCCAGAAAATGCTTATTTTAGCAAAACGGTACGTTTGAGCTTTAATCTGCGCGTTTTAACGCGTAAAACAGCATAAAAAGGAAATGACGAATTTTTTTATTATTCGTTTTTTATTAATATTGCTTCTATTTAAGCGATTTCCAACGATCCAAAATGGCGAAAATGCTTATTTTAGCAAAACACCACGTTTTGAGCTTTAATCTGCGTTTTAACGCGTAAAAACAGCATAAAAACGACAGATTTTTTAATGTTCGTTTTTATTAATATTGTGTCTATTTGAACGATTTCAACGATCTAAAATGCTTGAAAATGCTTATTTTATGAAACAGCACGTTTTGAGCTTTAATCAGCGTTTTAACGCGTAAAACAACATAAAACGACAGGGAAATTTTATTCGTTTTCATTAATGTGCGTCTATTTGAGACGATTTCCAACGATCTAAAATGCTTGAAAATGCTTATTTTAGCGAAACAGCACGTTTGAGCTTTTAATCTGCGTTTTAACGCGTAAAACAGCATAAGAAAACGACGAAATTTTTGGTAATTCGTTTTCATTAGCCTTGCTTCTATTTGAACGATTTCAACGATCGAAAATGCTTGAAAATGCTTATTTTTAGCAAAGGCAGCACGTTTTTGAGCTTTAATCTGCGTTTGCAACGCGTAAAACAACATAAAACGACGAATTTTTTGTTGTTCGTTTTTATTAATGTGCGTCTATTTGAACGATTTCAGCGATCTAAAAATGCTTGAAAATGCTTATTTTAGCAAAACAGCACGTTTTGAGCTTTAATCAGCGTTTAACGCGTAGAAACAGCATAAAAACGACAGAGAATTTTTATTATTCGTTTTTCATTAATATTGCGCGTCTATTTGAACGATTTCAACGATCTAAAATGCTTAAGAAGAGTAAACATTTTAGCAAACAGCACGTTTTGAGCTTTTGAAATCTGCGTTTTTAACGCGTAAAACAACATAAAACGACGAATTTTTTTATTATTCGTTTTATTAATATTGCTTCTATTTGAACGATTTCAACGATCTAAATGCTTGAAAATGCTTATTTGAGCAGAACGGCTACGTTTTGAGCTTTTATTCTGCGTTTTAACGCGTAAAACAACATAAAAGCGACAAAATTTTCATTATTCGTTTTAGTAATATTGCGTCTATTTGAACGAGTTCAACGATCTAAAATGCTTGAAAAGTACTTATTTTATAAAAACAGCACGTTTTGAGCTTTAATCTGCGTTTTAACACTTGTCGTGTATAAAACGACGAATTTTTTTATTATTCGTTTTTATTAATATTGCTTCTATTTGAACGATATCAACGATCTAAAATGCTTAGAAAATGTTTATTTTAGCAAAATATACGTTTAAGAGCTTTTAATCTGCGTTTTAACGCGTAAAACAACATAAAACGACGAAGTTTTTGTTATTATTGCGTTTTAATTAATATTGCGTCTATTTGAACGATTTCAAGCGATCTAAAATGCTTGAAAATGCTTTATTTTAGCAAAACAGCACGTTTTAGAGCTTTATTCTGAGTTTTAACACGTAAAACAGCATAAAATCATAAAATTGCAGTATTCGTTTTCATTTTTATTGCGTCTATTTGAGCGATTCAACGATCTAAAGTAGCGAAAATGCTTATTTTTAGCAAAACAGCACGTTTGAGCTTTAATCTGCGTTTTAACATTATTAAAACAACATAAAAACGACAAATTTTTATTATTCGTTTTTATTAATATTTGTCTATTTTGAAAGAACGATTTTCAAGCTTGATCTAAAAGATAAGCGAAAATGCTTATTTTTAGTAGCAAAACAGCACGTTTTGAGCTTTTAATCTGCGTTTTAACGCGTAAACAGCTTATAAAAACGACAATTTATTATTCGTTTTTATTAATATTGCTTCTATTTGAACGGTTCCACGATCTACAAAATTCTTGAAAATGATTATTTTTAACAAAACAACTCATTTTGCGACTTTAATCTGCACACGTTTATCGCGTAAAACGGCATAAAACAGCAGGGATTTTTTATTATTCGTTTTATTAATATTGCGTCTATTTGAACGGTTTCCGGCGATCTAAAGTGGCGAAATGCTTGTACAGCAAAACAGCACGTTTGAGGCTTTAATCTGCGTTTAACGCGTAAAACAGCATAAAACGACAGAAATTTTATTATTGTTTTATTAATATGCGTCTATTTGGTAGTTCAACGATCTAAAATGCTTGAAAATGCTTATTTTAACTAAAACAGCACGTTTTGAGCTTTAATCTGCGTTTTAACGCGTAAAACAACATAAAGCAATCGGGTGCGTATTCGTTTTTATTAATGACGCTATTTGAACGGTTCAACGTCCGTGCGAAAATGCTTATTTTAGCAAAACAGCGCGATGTTGAGCTGCGTTTGCGTAAAACAGCGCGAAACGACGAATTTTTTATTATTGTTTTATTAATGTGCGATATTGAACGTTTCAACGATCTAAAATGCTTAGAAAATGCTTATTTTAGCAAAACAGCACGTTTTGAGCTTTAATCTGCGTTTTAACGCGTAAAACAGCTTTTATAAAAACGACGAAGATTTTTTTATTATACGTTTTTTTATGAATATTGCTTCTATTTGAGACAATTTCCAACCGTCAAATGCTTGAAAATGCTTATTTTAGCAAAACAGCACGTTTTGAGGCTTTAATCTGCGTTTTAACGCGTAAAACAACATAAAACGACGAATTTTGTATTATTCGTTTTTTATTAATATTGCGTCTATTTGAACAGTTTCAACGATCTAAAATATGCTTGAAAATGCTTATTTTAGCAAAACAGCACGTTTTGAGCTTTAATCAGCGTTTTTAACGCGTAAAACAGCATAAAAACGACGAAATTTTTTTTTTTTTTATTATTCGTTTTTATTAATGGCCGTCTATTTGAACGATTTCAACGATCTAAAATGCTTGAAAATGCTTATTTTAGCAAAACGCGTACGTTTGAACTTTAATCTGCGTTTTAACGCGTAAAACAGCATAAAACTGACGAATTTTTATTATTGTTTTATTTAATATTGCTATTTAAGCAGTTTCAACGATCTAAAATGCTTGAAAATGCTTGTTACAGCAAAACACCACGTTTTGAGCTTTTAATCTGCGTTTAACGCGTAAAACAGCATAAAACGACGAATTTTTATTGTTCGTTTTTATTAATATTGCGTCTATTTGAAGACGATTTCAGCGATAAAATGCTTGAAAATGCTTATTTTAGCAAAACAGCGCGCGTTTTTGAGCTTTAATCAGCGTTTTAACGCGTAAAACAGCATAAAAACGGCAGGAAATTTTTATTATTCGTTTTTCATTAATATTGCGCGTCTATTTGAACGGTGATTTCAACGATCTAAAATGCTTGAGAAATGCTTATTTTGCGCGCCAAAACAGCACGTTTAGAGCTTTGTCTGCGTTTAACGCGTAAAACAGCATAAAACAGCAGAAATTTTATTATTCGTTTTCATTTTAATAGCTAACTTCTATTTAGAACGTTTCAACGATCCGAAATGCTTAAGAAATGCTTATTTTAGCAAAACAGCACGTTTTGAGCTTTAATCCTGCGTTTTTCGCGTAAAACAGCATAAAACGACGAATTTTTTTTTTTTTTTTGGGGTTTTTAAAATTTTAAATTTTAAAAAAC
>NW_027046031.1:0-7500 GCF_025399875.1 Dalotia coriaria | reverse complement strand
TTAACGGTAAAACAAAAACACGAATTTTTTATTCGTTTTATTAATATTGCGTCTTTGAACGATTTCACGATCTAAAATGCTTGAAAATGTTTATTTTAGCGATTGAACGTTTTGAGCTTATAAGTTTTAACGCGTAAACAAAAAAGCACTTTTATTTTATTTTCGTTTTATTAAATAATGCGATTTTGAACATTTTCACGATCTAAATGTTTGAAAATTTATTTACACAAAAGCTTTAAAGCTTTTTCAAATCACGTTTTAGCTTTAAACGCGTTTAAACGACAAATTTCTATACGTTTTTATTAATTCTTTTTTAAATTTCACGATCTAAAATGCTTGAAAATCTATTTTAGAAAACATACGTTTTGAGCTTTTTGCGTTTTAACGCGTAAAACAGCATAAAACGACAAATCTATTATTCGTTTTTATTAATATTGCTCTATTGACGATTTCAACGATCTAAAATGTTGAAAATGCTTATTTTGCAAAACAGTGTTTTGATTTAATCTGTTTAACGTAAAACAGCATAAAACGACGATTTTTTATTTTCGTTTTATTAATATTGCTTCTATTTAAACGTTTTCCCAACGATCAAAATGCTTGAAAATGCTTATTTTACCCAAAACACCACTTTTTTGAGCAATCTGCTTTTTGGGCGAAAAACAGCAAAAAAACGAGGGAATTTTTTTATTTTGTTTTTAAATTATTGGGGTCTATTTGAACGATTTAAACGATCAAAAAATGTTTTGAAAATGCTTATTTTAGCAAAAAGAAGTTTTGAGCTTTAATCAGCGTTTAACGCGTAAAAAAACAAAAAAACGACGAAATTTTTTTATTCTTTTTTCTTAATATTGCGTCTTTTTAAAAATTTTTAAATTAAAAATTGCGAAAAGGAAAAGTTAAAAACCCTTTTAAAATTTTTAAATTTTAAAGCAAAACAGAAAAAGGGTTTTATTAAATTCTTTTTTTAACCTTTTTAGGCGATTTCAACGATCGAAAATGTTTGAAAATGCTTAAGAAAAAACGCACGTTTGAGCTTTAATCTGCTTTTTTAACGCGTAAAACAGCAAAAAACGACAAAATTTTTTATTGTTTTTTATTAATTTGCGTCAGAAGTTTCAACGACCCTTCTTAAAAATGCTTTTTTTAGCAAAACAGCACGTTTTGAGTTTTAATCAGCGTTTTAACGCGTAAAAAAACTTTAAAAACGACGGAAATTTTTATTATTCTTTTTTCATTAATATTGCGTCTATTTGAACGTTCCCAACGATCTAAAATGCTTGAAAATCTTTTTTTTGAAAACAGCACGTTTTGAGCTTTAATCGGTTTTTCCGTAAAAAAACAAAAAAACGACAAATTTTTTATTATTCGTTTTTTATTTTATTTGGGGCGTTTAAAGTCAAAATTTTGAAAAGTTATTTGGGAAACGACGTTTTGAGCTTTAATCTGCGTTTTACGCGTAAAAACTTTATAAAAACGACGAATTTTTAATCGCTTTTTTAATATTGCTTCTATTTGAACTGATTTTCAACGATCTTAAAATGCTTGAAAATGCTTATTTTAGCAAAACAGCACTTTTGGAGCTTTTAATCTGCGTTTTTAACGCAAAATGCTATAAAACGACGAATTTTTTATATGCTTTGAAGTTATTTTGCATTTGAACGATTTCAACGATCTAAATGCTTGAAAATGCTATTAGCAAAACACACGTTTTTAGCTTATTCGCTTTTAACGCGTAAACACATAAAAATTCACGAAATTTTTATAATCGTTTTTATTAAAATTCCCGTATTTGAACGATTTCAACGATCTAAAATGCTTAAAAAATGCTTAATTTAGCAAACAGCTTTGTTTTGAGTTTAATCTGCGTTTTAACGTAACATAAAAACTGAATGTAATTTTATTATTCGTTTTTATTAATAATTGCTTCTATTTAACGCATTCAACGATCTAAAATGCTTAAAAAATGCTATTTTATGCAAAACAGCTATGTTTTGTCTTTAACGTTTAACGCTAAAACAGCTAAAACGACGAATTTTTATTATTCGCTTTTTATTAATATTGCGTTATTTGAACGATTTCAACGATTAAAATGTTGAAAATGTTTATTTTAGCGCATGTTTGAGTTTAATCTGCGTTTTAACGCGTAAAACAGCATAAAATGACGGATTTTTATTATACGTTTTTATTAATATTGCTTCTATTTAAACGATCTCAACGATCTAAATGCTTGAAAATGCTTATTTTAGCAAAACAGCACGTTTTGAGCTTTTAATCCGTTTTAACGGTAAAACAGCATAAAACGACGAATTTTTATTATTCGTTTTTATTAATATTGCTTCTATTTGAAGATTTCAACAATCTAAAATGCTTGAAATCTTATCTTAGCAAAACAGCACGTTTTGAGCTTTAATCTGCTTTTTTAACGCGAAAAACAGCATAAAAACGACGAAATTTTTATTATTCGTTTTTATTTATTGCGTCTATTTGAACGTTTCAACGATCTAAAATGTTTTCGGAAAATGTTTATTTTAGCAATGCACGTTTGAGCTTTAATCTGCGTTTTAACGCGTAAAACAGCATAAAACGACGAATTTTTTATTATTCGTTTTTATTTTTATTGCGTCTATTTGAACGATTTCAACGATCTAAAATGCTTGAAAATGCTTATTTTAGCAAAACAGCACGTTTTGAGCTTTAATCTGCGTTTTAACGCGTAAAACAGCATAAAACGACGAAATTTTTATTATTCGTTTTTATTAATATTGCGTCTATTTGAACGATTTCAACGATCTAAAATGCTTGAAAATGCTTATTTTAGCAAAACAGCACGTTTTGAGCTTTTAATCTGCGTTTTAACGCGTAAAACAGCATAAAACGACGAATTTTTTATTATTCGTTTTTATTAATATTGCTTCTATTTGAACGATTTCCACGATCTAAAATTTTGAAAATGATTATTTTAACAAAACAACTCATTTTGAGTTTTAATCTGCGTTTAACGCGTAAAACAGCATAAAAACAACGAAGTTTTTATTATTCGTTTTTATTAATATTGCGTCTATTTGAACGATTTCAACGATCTAAAATGCTTGAAAATGCTTATTTTAGCAAAACAGCACGTTTTGAGCTTTAATCTGCGTTTAAACGCGTAAAACAGCATAAAAACGTTTTTATTATTCGTTTTTATTAATATTGCGTCTATTTGAACGATTTCAACGATCTAAAATGCTTGAAAATGCTTATTTTAGCAAAACAGCACGTTTTGAGCTTTATTCTGCGTTTTAACGCGTAAAACGCATAAAACGACAAAATTTTTATTATTCGTTTTATATTTTATTGCGTCTATTTGAACGATTTCAACGATCTAAAATGCTTGAAAAATGCTTATTTTAGCAAAACAGCACGTTTGAGCTTTAATCTGCGTTTTAACGCGTAAAACAGCATGAAAACGACAATTTTATTTCGTTTTTATTAATATTGCTTCTATTTGAACGATTTCAACGATCTAAATGCTTGAAAATGCTTATTTTAGCAAAACAGCACGTTTTGAGCTTTAATCTGCGTTTAACGCGTAAAACAGCATAAAACGACGAATTTTTATTATTCGTTTTTATTAATATTGCGTCTATTTGAACGATTTCAACGATCTAAAATGCTTGAAAATGCTATTTTAGCAAAACAGCCGTTTTGAGCTTTATTCTGCGTTTAACGCGTAAAACAGCATAAAACGACAAAATTTTTATTATTCGTTTTATATTTTATTGCGTCTATTTGAACGATTTCAACGATCTAAAATGCTTGAAAATGCTTATTTTAGCAAAACAGCACGTTTGAGCTTTAATCTGCGTTTTAACGCGTAAAACAGCATAAACAGAATTTTTATTATTCGTTTTTATTAATATTGCTTCTATTTGAACGATTTCAACGATCAAAATGCTTGAAAATGCTTATTTTAGCAAAACAGCACGTTTGAGCTTTAATCTGCGTTTTAACGCGTAAACAGCATAAAAACGACGAAATTTTTATTATTCGTTTTTATTAATATGATCAAAAAATGCTAAAAATGCTTATTTTACAAAACAGACGTTTGAGTTTAATTGCGTTTTAACGCGAAAAACACATGAAAACGACGAATTTTTTATTATTCGTTTTATTAATAGGCTTTATTTGAACGTTTCAACGATCTAAAATGCTTGAAAATGCTTATTTTGCAAAACAGCAGTTTTGAGTTTTAATCTGCGTTTTAACGCGTAAACAGCATAAAAAACGACGAAATTTTTTGCTTTTCCCTTTTTTATTAATATTGGGGTCTTTTGAACGTTTCAACGATCAAATGCTTGAAAATGCTTATTTTAGCAAAACAGCACGTTTTGAGCTTTAATCTGCGTTTTAACGCGTAAACAGCATAAAACGACGATTTTTTATTTTCGTTTTTATTAAAAAAGCCTTTTGAACGATTTCAACGATCTAAAATGCTTGAAAATGCTTATTTTAGCAAACAGCACGTTTTGAGCTTTAATCTGCGTTTTAACGCCTAAAACAGCATAAAAAACGACGAATTTTTTATTATTCTTTTTTATTAATATTGCTTCTATTTGAACGATTTCAACGATCTAAAATGCTTTGAAAATGCTTTTTTTAAGCAAAACAACTCATTTTGAGCTTTAACTGCGTTTTAACGCGTAAACAGCATAAAACAACGAAGTTTTATTATTCGTTTTTATTAATATTGCGTCTATTTAACGATTTCAACGATCTAAATTGCTTGAAAATGCTTATTTTAGCAAAACAAGCACGTTTTGAGCTTTTAATCTGCGTTTTAACGCGAAAAACAGCATAAAAAACGACGAATTTTTATTATTCGTTTTTATTAATATTGCGTCTATTTGAACGATTTCAACGATCTAAAATGCTTGAAAATGCTTATTTTAGCAAAACAGCACGTTTTGAGTTTTATTCGCGTTTTAACGCGTAAAACAGCATAAAAACGACAAAAATTTTATTATTCGTTTTATATTTTTATCTATTTGAACGATTTCAACGATCAAAATGCTTGAAAATGCTTATTTTAGCAAAACAGCACGTTTGAGTTTTAATCTGCGTTTTAACGCGTAAACACATGAAAACACGAATTTTTATTATTCGTTTTATTAATTGCTTCTATTTGCATTTCAACGATCTAAAATGCTTGAAAATGCTTATTTTAGCAAAACAGCACGTTTTGAGCTTTTACACTGCTTTTTTAACCCGCGTAAAACAGCATAAAAACGACGAAATTTTTATTATCTGTTTTTATTAATATTGCGTCTATTTGAACGTTTCAACGATTAAAAGCTTAAAAGCTTTTTTTTAAAAACACCGTTTTATTTAATTGCTTTTTAAGCTAAAACGTTAAAACGATTAATTTTATTTCTTTTTAAAATGCTTATTTAAACGTCAACGTTTTAAATTTTGAAAATGCTTATTTTAGCAAAACAGCACGTTTTGAGCTTTAATCAGCGTTTTAGCGTAAAACAGCATAAACGACAAATTTTTATTATTCGTTTTTATTAATATTGCGTCTATTTGAACGGTTTCAACGACTAAAATGCTTGAAAATGCTTATTTTAGCAAAACAGCACGTTTTGAGCTTTAATCTGCGTTTTAACTCGTAAAACAGCATAAAACGACGAATTTTTATTATTCGTTTTTATTAATATTGCTCTATTTGAACGATTTCAACAATCAAAAAAAATGCTTGAAAATGCTTATTTTAGCAAAACAGCACGTTTGAGCTTTTAATCTGCGTTTTAACGCGTAAAACAGCATAAAAACGACGAATTTTTATTATTCGTTTTTATTAATATTGCTTCTATTTGAACGATTTCAACGAGCCAAAATGCTTGAAAATGATTATTTTAGCACAACAGCACGTTTTGAGCTTTAATCTGCGTTTTAACGCGTAAAACAGCATAAAACGACGAATTTTTATTATTCGTTTTTATTAATATTGCGTCTATTTGAACGATTTCAACGATCTAAAATGCTTGAAAATGCTTATTTTAACAAAACAGCACGTTTTGAGTTTTAATCTGCGTTTTAACGCGAAAACAGCAAAAAAACGACGAATTTTTATTATTCGTTTTTTTTAAATATTGCTTCTATTTGAACGATTTCAACGATCTAAAATGTTTGAAAATGCTTATTTCAGCAAAACAGCACGTTTGAGTTTATTCTGCGTTTTAACGCGTAAAACAGCATAAAAACGACAAATTTTATTATTCGTTTTTATTAATATTGCGTCTATTTGAACGATTTGAACGATCTAAAATGCTTGAAAATGCTTATTTAGCAAAACAGCACGATTTGAGCTTTAATCTGCTTTAACGCTAAAACAGCATAAAACGACGAAATTTTTATTGTTCGTTTTTTATTAATATTGCTTCTATTTGAACGATTTCAACGATCTAAAATGCTTGAAAATGCTTATCTTAGTAAAACAGCACGTTTCGAGCTTTTATTCTGCGTTTTAACGCGTAAAACAGCATAAAAGTCGACGAAACTTTTATTATTCGTTTTTACTTAATATTGCGTCTATTTGAACGATTTCAACGATCTAAAATGCTTGAAAATCTTTTTTTAGAAAAACGCATTTTTTGGTTTTAATCAGCGTTTTAACGCGAAAAACACAAAAAAACGACAAAATTTTTTATTATTTTTTTTTTTTATTAATATTGCGTTATTTGAAGTTTCAAGACAAAAAATGCTTGAAAATGCTTATTTTAAAAAACAGCACGTTTTATTTTAACGCTTTTAAGGGTAAAAACATAAAACGACGTTTTTTTTATTCTTTTTTATTAATATTGCTTCTATTTGAACGATTTCAACGATCAAAAGCAAAAAATGCATTTTAGAAAAAAGCACGATTTGAGCTTTAATCTGGTTTAACGCGTAAACAGATAAAGTCGAAAAACTTTTTATTTTTTTTTTAAATTTGCGTCTATTTGAACGATTTCAACGATCAAAAATGCTTGAAAATGCTTATTTTAGCAAAACGCGTTTTTGAGTTTTTCTGCTTTTAACGCGAAAAACGCATAAAAGACAAATTTTTTTTAATTCGTTTTTTTTAAATTTGCTTCTATTTAAACGATTTAAAACGTTAAAATGCTTGAAATGCTTATTTTAAAAAACCCCCGTTTGAGTTTTAATCTGCTTTTTAACGCGAAAAACAGAAAAAAAACGACGAAATTTTTATTATTCGTTTTTATTAATATTGCTTCTATTTAACGATTTCAACGATAAAATGCTTGAAAATGCTTATTTTAAAAACAGCACGTTTTGGTTTTTAACGCGAACGGAAAACAGCATAAAAACGACGAATTTTTATTGTTCTTTTTTATTAATATTGCGTCTATTTGAACGATTTCAACGATCTAAAATGCGAAAATGTTAAAAAAAACGCACGTTTTGAGCTTTAATCAGCGTTTTAACGCGTAAAACAGTATAAAACGACAAAAT
>NW_027046030.1:0-36212 GCF_025399875.1 Dalotia coriaria | reverse complement strand
TTTTTTTTTTTTAAAATTTTAAAAAAAAGTTTTTTTTTTCCCCTTTTTTTTTTTTTTTAAAAAAAAAAGCTTAAAAGAAAAAAAATTTTTTTTTTAAAAAATTTTTTTTTTTAAAAAAAAAAAACCTTTTTTTTTTTTTTTTAAAAAATTTTTTTTTTTTCCCGTTTTGGGGAAAAAAAAAAATTTTTTTTTTTTTAAAAAAAAATTTTTTTTTTTTAAAAAACCAAAAAAAAATTTTTTTTTTTTTTTTTTTTTTTTTAAAAAAAAAAAAAAAAAAATTTTTTTAAAACCCCTTTTAAAAATTTTTTTTCCTTTTTAAGGGTAAAACACCGACAATTTTTTTATTCGTTTTTTTTAAATTTGGTTCGGGAACGTTTCAACGATCTAAAATGCGAAAATGCTTTTTTTAGCAAAACAGCCGTTAGCTTTAATCTGCGTTTTAACGCGTAAAACAGCATAAAACGACGAATTTTTATTATTCGTTTTTTTAAATATTCTTCTTTTGAACGATTTCAACGATCTAAAATGCTTGAAAATGCTTTTTTTAAAAAAACAGCACGTTTGAGTTTTAATCTGCGTTTTAACGCGAAAAAACACATAAAAGGGCAAATTTTTATTTTGTTTTTTTTAAAACGTAAATTTGAACGATTCCAACGATCTAAAATGCTTGAAAAGATAAGCAAAACAGCCGTTTTGGAATCTGCTTTTTAACGCGTAAAACGCATCCGACAATTTTTTATTATTCGTTTTTATTAATTTGCTTCTATTTGAACGATTTAAACGATCTAAAATGCTTGAAAATGCTTAAGAAAAACACCCTTTTTGAGTTTAATCTGCGTTTAAACGCGTAAATCAGCATAAAATCGACGAAATTTTTATTATTCGTTCCTTATTAATTGCTTCATTTGAACGATTTCACATCTAAAATGCTTTGAAAATGCTTATTTTAGCAAAACAGCACGTTTTGAGCTTTAAAATCTGGATTTTAACGCGTAAATAGCATAAAACGCGAATTTATTATCGTTTTTAATTAATATTGTTCTATTTGAAGATTTCAAACGATCTAAATGTTGAAAATGATTATTTTAGCAAAACAGCACGTTTTGAGCTTTAATCTGCGTTTTAACGCGTAAAACAGCATAAAAACGACGAATTTTTATTATTCGTTTTTATTAATATTGCTTCTATTTGAACGATTTCAACGATCTAAAATGCTTGAAAATGCTTATTTTAGCAAAACAGCACGTTTTGAGCTTTACCTGCGTTTTAACGCGTAAAACAGCATAAAATCGACGAAATTTTTATTATTCGTTTTTATTAATATTGCGTCTATTTGAACGATTTCAACGATCTAAAATGCTTGAAAATGATTATTTCAGCAAAACAGAACGTTTTGAGCTTTAATCTGCGTTTTAACGCGTAAAACAGCATAAAAACGACGAATTTTATTATTCGTTTTTATTAATATTGTTTATTTGAACGATTTCAACGATCTAAAATGCTTGAAAATGCTTGTTTTGCAAAACAGCACGTTTGAGCTTTAATCTGCGTTTAAACGCGTAAAACAGCATAAAACGACGAAATTTTTATTATTTTTTTTATTAATATTGCTTCTATTTAAACGATTTCAACGATCTAAAATGCTTGAAAATGCTTATTTTAGCAAAACAGCACGTTTTGAGCTTTAATCTGCGTTTTAACGCGTAAAACAGCATAAAACGACAAATTTTTTTATTTATTCGTTTTTTTAATATTGCGTCGATTTGAACAATTTCAAGATCTAAAATGTTGAAAATGATTATTTTAGCAAAACAGCACGTTTTGAGTTAATCTGCGTTTTAAGCGTAAAACAGCATTTAAAAACGACGAAATTTTTATTATTCGTTTTTATTATATTGCGTCTATTTGAACGATTTCAACGATCTAAAATGCTTGAAAATGATTATTTTAACAAAAAGCACGTTTAGCTTAAACTGCGTTTAACGCGTAAAATTTTATAAACAGTTTTTATTATTCGTTTTATTAATTTGCTTCGTTTGATCGATTTCAACGATCTAAAATGCTGAAAATGATTATTTTAGCTAAACAGCACGTTTGAGCTTAACTGCGTTTTAACGCGTAAAACAGCATAAAACGACGAAATTTTTATTATTCGTTTTTATTAATATCGTCATTTGAACGATTTCAACGATCTAAAATGCTTTGAAAATGATTATTTTAGCAAAACAGCACGTTTGATAAATCTGCGTTTTAAGCGTAAACAGCATAAAACGACGAATTTTTATTATTCGTTTTTGATTAATATTGCGTTCTATTTGAACGATTTCAACGATCTAAAAATGCTTTGAAAATGCTTATTTTAGCAAAACAGCATTTAAAAGTTTAATCTGCGTTTTAACGCGTAAAACAGCATAAAATCGACGAATTTTCATTATTCGTTTTTTAAAATTGCGCCTATTTCAACATTTCAACGATCTAAAACGCTTGAAAATGATTATTTTAGCAAAACAGCACGTTTTGAGCTTTAATCTGCGTTTTAACGCGTAAAACAGCATAAAACGACGAATTTTAATTATTCGTTTTTATTAATATTGCTTCTATTTGAACGATTTCAACGATCTAAAATACTTGAAATGCTTATTTTAGCAAAACAGCACGTTTTGAGCAATAATCTGCGTTTTAAGCGTAAAACAGCATAAAACGACGAAATTTTTATTATTCGTTTTTATTAATATTGCGTCTATTTGAACGATTTCAACGATCTAAAATGCTTGAAAATGATTATTTTAGCAAACAGCACGTTTGAGCTTTAATCTGCGTTTTAACGCGTAAAACAGCATAAAACGACGAATTTTTATTATTCGTTTTTATTAATATTGCTTCTATTTGAACGATTTCAACGATCTAAAATGCTTGAAAATGCTTATTTTAGCAAAACAGCACGTTTTGAGCTTTAATCTGCGTTTAAACGCGTAAAAAGCAAAAAAACGACGAAATTTGTATTAATCGTTTTTATTAATATTGCGTCTATTTAAACGATTTCAACGATCTAAAATGCTTGAAAATGCTTATTTTAGCAAAACAGCGCGTTTTGAGCTTTAATCTGCGTTTTAACGCGTAAAACAGCATAAAAACGACAAAATTTTTATTATTCGTTTTATTAATATTGCGTCTATTTGAACAATTTCAACGATCTAAAATGCTTGAAAATGATTATTTTAGCAAAACAACACGTTTTGAGCTTTGATCTGCGTTTTAACGCGTAAAACAGCATAAAACGACGAATTTTTATTATTCGTTTTTATTAATATTGCTTTATTTGAACGATTTCAACGATCTAAAATGCTTGAAAATGCTTGTTTTAGCAAAACAAGTTTTGAGCTTTAATCTGCGTTTTAACGCGTAAAACAGCATAAAACGACGAAATTTTTATTATTCGTTTTTATTAATATTGCGTCTATTTGAACGATTTCAACGATCTAAAATGCTTGAAAATGATTATTTTAGCAAAACAGCACGTTTTGAGCTTTAATCTGCGTTTTAACGCGTAAAACAGCATAAAACGACGAATTTTTATTATTCGTTTTTATTAATATTGCGTCTATTTGAACGATTTCAACGATCTAAAATGCTTGAAAATGATTATTTTAGCAAAACAGCACGTTTTGAGTTTAATCTGCGTTTTAACGCGTAAAACGGCATAAAACCACGAATTTTTATTATTCGTTTTTATTAATATTGCTTCTATTTGAACGATTTCAACGATCTAAAATGCTTGAAAATGCTTATTTTAGCAAAACAGCACGTTTTGAGCAATAATCTGCGTTTTAACGCGTAAAACAGCATAAAAACGACGAATTTTTATAATTCGTTTTTATTAATATTGCGTCTATTTGAACGATTTCAACGATTAAAATGCTTGAAAATGATTATTTTAGCAAAACAGCACGTTTTGAGCTTTAATCTTGCGTTTAACGCGTAAAACAGCATAAAACGACAATTTTTATTATTCGTTTTTATTAATATTGCTTTTTGAACGATTTCAACGATCTAAAATGCTTGAAAATGCTTATTTTAGCAAAACAGCACGTTTTGAGTTTTTTAATCTGCGTTTTAACGCGTAAAACAGCATAAAACGACGAAATTTTTATTATTTGTTTTTATTAATATTGCGTCTAATTTGAACGATTTCAACAATCTAAAATGCTTGAAATGCTTTTTTAGCAAAACAGCACGTTTTGAGCTTTAAATCTGCGTTTTAACGCGTAAACAGCATAAATACATATTCTTTTTTATTCGTTTTATTATATTGCGTCTATTTGAACGATTTCAAACGATCAAATGCTTGAAATTGATTATTTAAGCAAAACAGCACGTTTTGAGTAATCTCGTTTTAACGCGTAATATCATAAATACGCAATTTTTATTATTCGTTTTATAATATTGCGTCTATTTGAAACGTATTTCAACGATCTAAACGTTTAAAATGTTTAATTTTCGAAAACAGCAAAACGTTTTAGTTTAATCTGCGTTTTAACGCGTAAAATGCATAAAACGACGAAATTTTTATTATTGTTTTTAATTTATTTCGTCTATTTGAACGATTTCAACTCTAAATGCTTGAAAATGATTATTTTAGCAAAAAAGCACGTTTTGAGTTTATTGCGTTTTTAAACGCGTAAACAGCATAAAAACGACAATTTTTATTATTGTTTTTATTAATATTTTCTATTTGAAACGTTGTTTCAACGATCTAAATGCTTTGAAAATGCTTATTTTAGCAAAAACAATTTTGAGCTTTATCGCGTTTTTAACGCGTATAAACAGTTAAAACGACGAAATTTAATTTTCGTATTATTAATATTGCGTCTATTTTGAAGATTTCAACTCGTTAAGCTAAAATGATTATTTTAGCAAAAAGTCTACGTTTTGAGCTTTAATCTGCATTTTAACGCGTAAACAGCATAAACGACGAATTTTATTATTCGTTTTTATAATTTTGAGCTTTATTTGAACGATTTAACGATCTAAAAATGCTTGAAAATGCTTAATTTTTAAAATAGCTCGTTTTTGAGTTTAATCTGCGTTTTAACGCGTACAACATCTAAAAAGCGAAATTTTTTATTACGTTTTATTAATATGCGTCTATTTGAACGATTTCAACGATCTAAAATGCTTGAAAATGATTTTTTTTAGCAAAAGCACGTTTTGAGCTTAATCTGCGTTTTAACGCGTAAAACAGCATAAAAACGACGAATTTTTATTATTCGTTTTTATTAATATTGCTTCTATTTGAACGATTTCAACGATCTAAAATGCTTGAAAATGATTATTTTAGCAAAACAGCACGTTTTGAGCTTTAATCTGCGTTTTAACGCGTAAACAGCATAAAAACTACGAATTTTAATTATTCGTTTTATTAATTTTGCTTCTATTTGAACGATTTCAACGATCTAAAATGATTGAAAATGCTTATTTTGAAAATAGCACGTTTTGAGTTTAATCTGCGTTTTAACGCGTACAACAGCATAAAAACGACGAAATTTTTATTATTCGTTTTTATTAATATTGCGACTATTTGAACGATTTCAACGGTCTAAAATGCTTAAAATGATTATTTTAGCAAAACAGCACGTTTTGAGCTTTAATCTGCGTTTAACGCGTAAAACAGCAAAAAAACGACGAATTTTTATTATTCGTTTTATTAATATTGCTTCTATTTGAACGATTTCAACGATCTAAAATGCTTGAAAATGCTTTATTTTAGCAAAACAGCACGTTTTGAGCTTTAATCTGCCGTTTTAACGCGTAAACAGCATAAAACGACGCAATTTTTATTATTCGTTTTTATTAATATTGCGTCTATTTGAACGTTTCAACGATCTAAAATGCTTGAAAATGATTATTTTAGCAAACAGCACGTATTGAGTTTAATCTACGTTTAAAACGCGTAAAACAGCATAAAACGACGAATTTTATTATTCGTTTTTATTATATTTGCTTCTATTTGAACGATTTCAACGATCTAAAATGCTTGAAAATGCTTATTTTAGCAAAACAGCACGTTTTGAGCTTTAATCTGCGTTTTAACGCGTAAAACAGCAAAAACGACGAAATTTTTATTATTCGTTTTTATTAATATTGCGTCTATTTGAACGATTTCAGCGATCAAAAATGCTTGAAAATGATTATTTTAGCAAAACAGCACGTTTTGAGCTTTAATCTGCGTTTTAACGAGTAAAACAGCATATAAAACGACGAATTTTTATTATTCGTTTTTATTAATATTGCTTCTATTTGAACGATTTCAACGATCTAAAATGCTTGAAAATGCTTATTTTAGCAAACAGCACGTTTTGAGCTTTAATCTGCGTTTTAACGCGTAAAACAGCATAAAACGACGAAATTTTTACTATTCGTTTTTATTAATATTGCGTCTATTTGAACGATTTCAACGATCTAAAATGCTTGAAAATGGTTATTATAACAAAACAGCACGTTTTGAGCTTTTAATCTGCGTTTACGCGCAAAACAGCATAAAATCGACGAATTTTTTATTATTCGTTTTTATTAATATAGCTTCTATTTGAACGATTTCAACGATCTAAAATGCTTGAAAATGCTTATTTTAGCAAAACAGCACGTTTTGAGCTTTAATCTGCGTTTTAACGCGTAAAACAGCATAAAACGACGAATTTTTATTATTCGTTTTTATTAATATTGTTTCTATTTGAACGATTTCAACGATCTAAAATGTTGAAAATGCTTATTTTAGCAAAACAGCACGTTTTGAGCTTTAATCTGCTTTTAACGCGTAAAACAGCATAAAAACGACGAAATTTTATTATTCGTTTTATTAATATTGCGTCTATTTGAACGATTTCAACGATCTAAAAATGCTTGAATATGATTATTTTAGCAAAACAGCACGTTTTGAGCTTTAATCTGCGTTTTAACGCGTAAAACAACATAAAACGACGAATTTTTATTATTCGTTTTTACTTAATATTTCACTAAATAACGAATTTTTAATCAAAATTTTGAAAATGCTTTTTTGAAAACGCACGTTTGACTTTAATCTGCGTTTTAACGCGTAAAACAGCATAAAAACACAAGTTTTTTTAATCGTTTTATTAAATTGCTCATTTGAACGAATTTCAACGATCTAAAATGTCTTGATAAATGATATTTTATGAAACGATTTTTATTTTAATCTGCGTTTTTACGCGTAAAAAAAACGTAATAATTTTTTTATCGCTTTTATTAAATATTGCATTTGAACGTTTTAACGTCTAAAATGCTTTGAAAATTGTTATTTTAAGCATTCACACGTTTTAAAGCTTTAAACTGAGTATTTTAGAAACGATTATTAGATAAATTTGTTTTATCTGTTTTTAATTAATATTCGTCATTTGAAATTTTTTTTATCGATTAAAATGCCTTTAAAATATTTTTAGCAAACAGACGTTTAGAAATGCTTTAATTGTTTATTAAAGCAAAAACAGATTTTTTTTAATCTGGTTTTAGTAAAATGCATTAAAACGACGAAATTTTTATTATAGTTTTAAATTTGCGTTATTTTGAACGTTAACGATAAAATGTTTGAAATGTTATTTTATTAACGCGTTTAAATCTTAACTGATTTTATTAATTTATTAATATTGGTCTTTTTCGTTTTAATCTAAAATGCTTATAATCTTTTTTAAGATTAAAGCATTTTGAAAAGCTTTATTTTGCTTTAACGCGTAAAACAGCTAAAACTGACGAATGTATTATTCGTTTTAATTAATATTGATTTTTTGAACGATTTCAACGATTAAAATACTTGAAAATGTTTTTTAGCAAAAATGCTTTGAATGTTTTAATCTGCTTTTAACCGTAAAACAGCAAAAGCGTAATTTTTATATTGTTTTATTAATATTGCGTTATTATTGATATTTCATATCGATCTAAATGCTTGAAAATGTTATTTTAGCAAAAAGCATGCTTTAGTTTAGCAACAGCGTTTTACGTAATCTCTTTAAACGAAATTTTATTACGTTTTTTTAATTATTGCTTTTGAACAATTAACGTTTAAAAATCTTGAAAGTTATTTTAGCAAATTATTAGCAAAGCACGTTTTGAGTTAATCTGCGTTTTAACGCGTAAAACAGCATATAAACGACGAAATTTTTATTACGTTTTTATTAATATTGCTCTATTTGAACGATTTCAACGATCTAAATTGAAAAGTTATTTTAGCAAAACAGCACGTTTTGAGCTTTAATCTGCGTTTTAACGCGTAAAACAGCATAAAACGACGAAATTTTTATTATTCGTTTTTATTAATATTGCGTCTATTTGAACGATTTCAACGATCTAAAATGCTTGAAAATGATTATTTTAGCAAAACAGCACGTTTTGAGCTTTAATCTGCGTTTTAACGCGTAAAAAGCATAAAACGACGAATTTTTATTATTCGTTTTTATTAATATTGCTCTATTTGAACGATTTCAACGATCTAAAAATGCTTGAAATGATTATTTTAGCAAAACAGCACGTTTTGATTTAATCTGCGTTTTAACGCGTAAAACAGCATAAAAACGACGAATTTTTATTATTCGTTTTATTAATATTGCTTCTATTTGAACGATTTCAACGATCTAAAATGCTTGAAAATGCTTATTTTAGCAAAACAGCACGTTTTGAGCTTTAATCTGCGTTTTAACGCGTAAAACAGCATAAAACGACGAAATTTTTATTATTCGTTTTTATTAATATTGCGTCTATTTGAACGATTTCAACGATCTAAAATGCTTGAAAATGATTATTTTAGCAAAACAGCACGTTTTGAGCTTTAATCTGCGTTTTAACGCGTAACAGCATAAAAAACGACGAATTTTATTATTCGTTTTTATTAATATTGCTTCTATTTGAACGATTTCAACGATCTAAAATGCTTCTGAAAATGTTATTTTAGCAAAACAGCACGTTTTGAGCTTTAATCTGCGTTTTAACGCGTAAAACAGCATAAAAACGACGAATTTTTATTATTCGTTTTTATTAATATTGTTTCTATTTGAACGATTTCAACGATCTAAAATGCTTGAAAATGCTTATTTTAGCAAAACAGCACGTTTTGAGCTTTAATCTGCGTTTTAACGCGTAAAACAGCATAAAAACGATGAAATTTTATTATTCGTTTTTATTAATATTGCGTCTATTTGAACGATTTAACGATCTAAAATGCTTGAAAATGATTATTTTAGCACAACAGCACGTTTTGAGCTTTAATCTGCATTTTAACGCGTAAAAACAGCATAAAACGACGAATTTTTTATTATTCGTTTTTATTAATATTGCTTCTATTTGAACGATTTCAACGATCTAAAATGCTTGAAAATGCTTATTTTAGCAAAACAGCTCGTTTTGAGTTTAATCTGCGTTTTAACGCGTACAACAGCATAAAAACGACGAAATTTTTATTATTAGTTTTTATTAATATTGCGTCTATTTGAACGATTTCAACGATCTAAAAATGCTTGAAAATGATTATTTTAGCAAAACAACACGTTTTGAGCTTTAATCTGCGTTTTAACGCTAAAACAGCATAAAACGACGAATTTTTATTATTCGTTTTTATTAATATTGCTTCTATTTGAACGATTTCAACGATCTAAAATGCTTGAAAATGATTATTTTAGCAAAACAGCACGTTTTGAGCTTTAATCTGCGTTTAACGCGTAAAACAGCATAAAACGACGAATTTTTTATTATTCGTTTTTATTAATATTGCTTCTATTTGAACGATTTCAACGATCTAAAATGCTTGAAAATGCTTATTTTAGCAAAACAGCACGTTTTGGCTTTAATCTGCGTTTTAAACGCGTAAAACAGCATAAAAACGACGAAATTTTTATTATTCGTTTTTATTAATATTGCGTCTATTTGAACGATTTCAACGATCTAAAATGCTTGAAAATGATTATTTTAGCAAAACAGCACGTTTTGAGCTTTAATCTGCGTTTTAACGCGTAAAACAGCATAAAATGACGAATTTTTTATTATTCGTTTTTATTAATATTGCTTCATTTGAACGATTTCAACGATAAAATTTTAAAATTTTTTTTAAAAAAGCCCTTTGACAATTTTTTTTAAAAAAAAAAAAAAAAAAACCCCCCCGTTTTTTTTAAAAAAATTTTTTTAAATTAACAAAAATTTTGGGCCCAAAAAAACCAAAAAAAAAAATTTTTTTTCCCCTTTTTAAAAAATTTTTTTTAAAAATTTTTAAAATTTTTTTAAAATTTTAAAAAAAATTTTTTTTGGGGTTAAAAAAATTTTTTTAAAAAAAAAAATTTTTTTTAAAAAAATTTTTTTTTTGGTTTTTTAAATTTTTTTTTAAAAAAAATTTTTTTAAAAAAAAATTTTTTAAAAAAAAAAGGGGAAAAAAAATTTTAAAAGGGGGAAAAAAATTTTTTTAAAATTTTTTTTTTTTTTTTTAAAAAAAACTTTAAAAAAAAAAATTTTTTTTTTTCCCCGGGAAAAAAAAAAAAGGAAAAGGGGGGTTTTAATTATTTTTTTAAATTTTTTTTTTTAAAAAATTTAAAAGTTAAAAGGGTTTTTTTTTAAAAATTTTTTGGGTTTTTTTTTTTGGGGAAAAAAGGAAAAAAAAAAAAAAATTTTTTTTTTTTTTTTTTTTAAAAAATTTAAAAAATTTTTAAAAATTTTTTTTTAAAAAAAATTTTTTAATTTTTTTTTAAAAAAAAAAAAAAATTTTTTTAAATTTTTTTTATTTTTTTTTTTTGGGAAAAAAAAATTTAAAAAAAAAAAAAATTTTTTTTTTTTTTAAAAAAAAAAAGGGCCTTTTTTTTTTCCAAAAAAAAGAAAAAACCAAAAAAAAATTTTTTTTTTTTAAAAAACCCCCTTTTTTTTTTAAAAAAAAAAAGGGGGGGTTTTTTTTTTTTAAAAAAAAAGGGTTTTAACTTTTTTTTTAAAAAAAAAAAAAAAAATTTTTTTTTTTTTTTTTTAAAATTTTTTAAAGAAAAAAAAAAATTTAAAATTATTTTAGCAAAAAAAATTTTTTTAATTTTTTAAAAAAACAAAAAACCCTTTTTTTTTTTTTTTTTTTTTTTAAACCCCAAAATTTTTTAAATTTTCCCCGGTTAAAAAAATTTTTTTTTTTTAAAAAAAAAAAAAATTTTTTAAAATTTTTTTTTATTATTTTTTTTTTTTAAAATTTTCAAAAAAAATTTTTTTAAAAAATTTTTTTAAAAAGGGTTTTTTTTTTTTTTCAATTTTTTTTAAAAAAATTTTTTTTTTTAAAATTTTTTTTTTTTTTTGGTTTAAAAAAAAAAATTTTTTTAAAAAAAAACCCCCTTTTTTTTTTTAAAAACCTTTTAAAGAAAAAAAACCTTTTTTTTCCCCTTTTAAAAAAAATTTTTTTTTTTTTTTTAAAAAAAGGTTTTTTTTTTAAAAAAAATTTTTTAAATTTTTTTTTAAAACCCCCAAAAAAAAACCTTTTTTTTTTTTTTAAAAAAAAAAAATTTTTTTTTTTTTTTTTAAAAAAAATTTTTTATTATTCTTTTTTTATTAATTTTTCTTCTATTTGAACGAAAAAAGATCAAAAATGCTTAAAAATGCTTATTTTGCCGAGTTTTGAGCTTTAATCTGCTTTTTAAAGGGGAAAAAACAGCATAAAACGACGAAATTTTTATTATTCGTTTTTATTAATATTGCGTCTTTTGAACGATTTCAACGATCTAAATGCTTGAAAATGATTTTTTTAGAAAACCCGGGAGTTTAACGTTTTTTAAACGCGTAAACGCATAAAAACGACGAATTTTTTTATTCGTTTTTTAATATTGCCATTTGAACATTTCGATCAAAAATGCTTGAAAATGCTTATTTTTGCAAAACAGCACGTTTTGAGCTTTAATCTGCGTTTTAACGCAAAACAGCAAAAAAACGACGAATTTTTTATTATCTTTTTTAAAATTGCGTCTTTTGAACGATTTAAACGATCTAAAATGCTTGAAAAATGATTATTTTAGAAAAAAAGCACATTTTAAATCTGCGTTTTAACGCGTAAAACAGATAAAACGACAAATTTTTTTATTATTCGTTTTTATTAATATTGTTTTATTTAAATTTTTAAGATTAAAATGCTTAAAAAATGCTTATTTTAGCCGACGTTTTGAGCTTTAATCTGCGTTTTAAGGGAAAAAACAGCAAAAAAAAACGACAAATTTTTTTATTATTCTTTTTTTTATTAATATTGCGTCTATTTAACGTTTTCAACGATAAAAAATGTTTAAAAATGATTATTTTGCAAAAACAATTTTGATTTTTAATCTGCTTTTAACGCGTAAAACGCATAAAACGACAATTTTTTATTATTCGTTTTTTTAATATTGTTCTATTTGAACGATTTCAACGATCTAAAATGCTTGAAAATGCTTATTTTAAAAAACGCAGTTTTAACTTTTTCCCAAAAAAAAAAAAAGGGAAATTTTTATTATTCGTTTTTTTAATATTGCGTCTATTTAAAACGTTTCAACGATCTAAAGGTTGAAAATGATTTTTTAAAAAAAAACCTTTTGGTTTTAACCCAAAACAAAAAAAAATTTTTTTTATTCGTTTTTTTTAATTTTGGGGTTTCTATTTGAACGTTTTTAACGATTAAAATTTAATTTTATTTTAAAAAACCTTTTGAGTTTAATTTTTTAACGCGAAAAAAAAATTTTTTTAAAATTTTTTAAAGGGAAAAAAAAAAATTTTTGGGGCTTTAATCTGCTTTTAACGGAAAACAGCAAAAACGACGAAAAATTTTTTTTTTTTATTTTTTTGAAACGTTTTTAACGATCTAAAATGCTTGAAAATGATTATTTTTAAAAAAAAAATTTTTTTAGTTTTTTCCCGTTTAACCAAAAAACAGATAAAAAATTTTTTTATTATTCTTTTTTTAACGATTTAAGATTTAAAAAAATTTCAAAATCTTTTTTGAAAAAATTTTATTTTAAGGGGTTTTAAGGGAAAAAATAAAAAAAATTTTTTTTACTTTTATTAAATTGCTTTTTTTTTTAACGTTTTAAAATTTAAAAAATTTTTTAAAAAAAACCCTTTGTTTAATTTTTTTTTTAAAAAAAAAAAAAAATTTTTTAATTTTTTTTTAAATTTTTTTATTTTGAAACAACGTTTTTTTTTAAAAGCTTTTTAAAAAACCCCAAATTTTTTTTTTAACCCTTTTTTAAGCGAAAAACATAAAAAACTTTTTTTTTTTTTTTTAAAAAACCCTTTTTAAGTTTAAGTTAAAAAGCTTAAAAGTATTTTTAAATCTTTTTTTATTAATTTTCTTTAAAAACGAAAAACCAAAAAATTTTTTATTTTCGAAAATTTTATTTAACGTTTAAAAACCAAAATTTTTTTAAAAAAATTTTATTTTAAAAAATCGTTTTTTTTTAATTGCGTTTTAAGGGCCCAAACTAAAAGGAAATTTTTTATTACTTTTTTATTAATTTGCCTTTTAACGTTTAAAACAAAAAAAAAAAGGAAAAATTTTTTTTTAAAAAAACCTTTTATTTAACCCCGTTTTCCCTAAAAAGAAAAAAAAAGGTTTTTTAACGTTTTTTTTAAATTTTTTTTAAAAAAGTTTTAAAAAGGAAAATTTAAAATTTTTTTAAAAAACCCTTTTTATTTTAACCTTTTAACGCAAAAAGCTAAAAGAAATTTTTTAACGTTTTTTTATTTTTTAACGTTTAACAATGCAAAATTTTTTTTTTAAAAGCTCTTTTTTTTTAATCTGGGTTTAAAAAAAAAAACACGTTTTTTTAATTCTTTTTTAAAATTTTTTAAAACGTTTTTAAATTGTTTAAAAATGTTTTTTGAAAAAGACGTTTTTTTTTAATTGTTTTTTTAAGAAAACAGTTTTGGAAAATTTTTATTATTTTTTTTAAAAAAATTTTGGCTTTTTGGGTTTTTAAATTAAAAATTTTTATAAATTTTTTTAGAAAAAACCCGTTTTTTTAAAACGCGTTTGGGAAAAATTTTAAAAACGCGAATTTTAATTTTTTTTATTTTTTCTTTTTTTAAATTTGTCAAAAATTTAAAAAGATTTTACAAAAATTTTGGGAAAAAGGGTAAACGCTTAAAACGCGAAAACCTTTTTTAATTTTTTTATTTCATTTAACGATTAAAAGTTAAAATGCTTATTTTAAAAAAGCAGGATTTTTAATTTTTTAACGGTAAAACACATTTAAAACGACGAAATTTTCAATTAACGTTTTATAAATTGTTCTTTTGAAACGTTTCAACGATCTAGAATGCTTTGAAAATGATTATTTTAAAGCAAAAACACGATTTTGAGCTTTTAATCTGCGTTTTAACGCGTAAAACGATGCATAAAACGACAATTTTTGTTAATTCGTTTTTTTAAATTGCGTCATTTGAACGATTTCAACGATCTAAAATTTTGAAAATGTTATTTTAGCAAAACAGCACGTTTTGAGCTTTAATCCCGTTTTAACGCGTAAAACAGCATAAAACGACGAAATTTTTATTATTCGTTTTTTATTAATATTGCGTCTATTTGAAGGGGATTTCAACGATCTAAAATGCTTGAAAATGATTATTTTAGCAAAACAGCACGTTTTGAGTTTTTAATCTGCGTTTTAACGCGTAAAACAGCATAAAACGACGAAATTTTATTTTTTGTTTTTATTAATATTGCTTCTATTTGAACGATTTCAACGATCAAAAAATGCTTGAAAATGATTTAGCAAACACCGTTTTGAGTTTAATCTGCGTTTAACGCGTAAAAAAAATATAAAAACGACAAAAATTTTTATTATTCTTTTTTATTAATATTGCTCTATTTGAACGATTTAAACGTCTAAATGCTTGAAAATGCTTTTTAGAAAAAACAGCAGTTTGACCTTTAATCTGCGTTTTACGCGTAAAACAACATAAAACGACGAAATTTTTATTATTGTTTATTAATATTGCGTCTATTTAACGATTTCAACGATCTAAAATGCTTAAAAAGATTTTTTTAAACCAGCACGTTTTGAGTTTAATCTGCGTTTTAACGCGTAAAACAGCATAAAACGACAAATTTTTTTTATTATTCGTTTTATTAATATTCTTCTATTTGAACGATTTCAACGATCTAAAAATGCTTGAAAATGCTTATTTTAGCAAAACAGCATCGTTTTGACCTTTAATCTGCGTTTACCCGTAAAACAGCATAAAAACGACGAAATTTTATATTCGTTTTTATTAAAAATTGGGGTCTATTAACGATTTCAACGATCTAAAATGCTTGAAAATGATTATTTTCAAAACAGCACGTTTTGAGCTTTAATCTGCGTTTAACGCGTAAACAGCATAAAACGACGAATTTTTATTATTCGTTTTATTAATATTGCTTCTTTTGAACGATTTCAACGATCTAAATGCTTGAAATGCTTATTTTAGCAAAACAGCACGTTTTGAGTTTAATCTGCTTTTTAAACGCGTAAAACAGCATAAAACGACAAAATTTTTTTATTATTCGTTTTTATTAATATTTCTTCTATTTGAACGATTTCAACGATCTAAAATGCTTGAAAATGCTTATTTTAGCAAAACAGCACGTTTTGAGTTTTAATCTGCGTTTTAACGCGTAAAACAGCATAAAACGACGAAATTTTTATTATTCGTTTTTATTAATATTGCGTCTATTTGAACGATTTCAACGATCTAAAATGCTTGAAAATGATTATTTTAGCAAAACAGCACGTTTTGAGCTTTAATCTGCGTTTTAACGCGTAAAAGCATAAAAACGACGAATTTTTATTATTCGTTTTATTAATATTGCGTCTATTTGAACGATTTCAACGATCTAAAATGCTTGAAAATGCTTATTTTAACACAACAGCACGTTTTGAGCTTTAATCTGCGTTTTAACGCGTAAACAGCATAAAACGACGAATTTTTACTATTCGTTTTTATTAATATTGTTCTATTTGAACGATTTCAACGATCTAAAATGCTTGAAAATGCTTATTTTAGCAAAACAGCACGTTTGACCTTTAATCTGCGTTTTACCGCGTAAAACAGCATAAAAACGACGAAATTTTTATTATTCCTTTTTATTAATATTGCGTCTATTTGAACGATTTCAACGATCTAAAATGCTTGAAAATGATTATTTTAGCAAAACAGCACGTTTTGAGCTTTTAATCTGCGTTTTAACGCGTAAAACAGCATAAAAACGACGAATTTTTATTATTCGTTTTTATTAATATTGCTTCTATTTGAACGATTTCAACGATCTAAAATGCTTGAAAATGCTTATTTTAGCAAAACAGCACGTTTTGAGCTTTAATCTGCGTTTTAACGCGTAAAACAGCATAAAACGACGAAATTTTATTATTCGTTTTTTATTAATATTGCGTCTATTTGAACGATTTCAACGATCTAAAATGCTTGAAAATGCTTATTTTAGCAGAACAGCACGTTTTGAGCTTTTAATCTGCGTTTTAACGCGTAAAACAGCAAAAAAACGACGAATTTTTATTATTCGTTTTATTAATATTGCTTCTATTTAAAACGATTTCAACGTTCTAAAATGCTTGAAAATGCTTATTTTAGCAAAACAGCACGTTTTGAGCTTTAATCTGCGTTTTAACGCGTAAAACAGCATAAAACGACGAAATTTTTATTATTCGTTTTTATTAAAATTGCGTCTATTTGAACGATTTCAACGATCTAAATGCTGAAAATGCTTATTTTAGCAAAACAACACGTTTTGAGCTTTTAATCTGCGTTTTAACGCGTAACGAAAAAAAAAAAAAAAAAAAAAAAAAAAAAAAAAAAAAAAAAAAAAAAAAAAAAAAAAAAAAAAAAAAAAAAAAAAAAAAAAAAAAAAAAAAAAAAAAAAAAAAAAAAAAAAAAAAAAAAAAAAAAAAAAAAAAAAAAAAAAAAAAAAAAAAAAAAAAAAAAAAAAAAAAAAAAAAAAAAAAAAAAAAAAAAAAAAAAAAAAAAAAAAAAAAAAAAAAAAAAAAAAAAAAAAAAAAAAAAAAAAAAAAAAAAAAAAAAAAAAAAAAAAAAAAAAAAAAAAAAAAAAAAAAAAAAAAAAAAAAAAAAAAAAAAAAAAAAAAAAAAAAAAAAAAAAAAAAAAAAAAAAAAAAAAAAAAAAAAAAAAAAAAAAAAAAAAAAAAAAAAAAAAAAAAAAAAAAAAAAAAAAAAAAAAAAAAAAAAAAAAAAAAAAAAAAAAAAAAAAAAAAAAAAAAAAAAAAAAAAAAAAAAAAAAAAAAAAAAAAAAAAAAAAAAAAAAAAAAAAAAAAAAAAAAAAAAAAAAAAAAAAAAAAAAAAAAAAAAAAAAAAAAAAAAAAAAAAAAAAAAAAAAAAAAAAAAAAAAAAAAAAAAAAAAAAAAAAAAAAAAAAAAAAAAAAAAAAAAAAAAAAAAAAAAAAAAAAAAAAAAAAAAAAAAAAAAAAAAAAAAAAAAAAAAAAAAAAAAAAAAAAAAAAAAAAAAAAAAAAAAAAAAAAAAAAAAAAAAAAAAAAAAAAAAAAAAAAAAAAAAAAAAAAAAAAAAAAAAAAAAGGGGGGGGGGGGGGGGGGGGGGGGGGGGGGGGGGGGGGGGGGGGGGGGGGGGGGGGGGGGGGGGGGGGGGGGGGGGGGGGGGGGGGGGGGGGGGGGGGGGGGGGGGGGGGGGGGGGGGGGGGGGGGGGGGGGGGGGGGGGGGGGGGGGGGGGGGGGGGGGGGGGGGGGGGGGGGGGGGGGGGGGGGGGGGGGGGGGGGGGGGGGGGGGGGGGGGGGGGGGGGGGGGGGGGGGGGGGGGGGGGGGGGGGGGGGGGGGGGGGGGGGGGGGGGGGGGGGGGGGGGGGGGGGGGGGGGGGGGGGGGGGGGGGGGGGGGGGGGGGGGGAAGTAAAACAAAAACGGATTTATTTCGTTTTTTTAAAGCTTAAACGATTTAATTTTTAAATGCTTATTTGAACGATTTGTTAATGCTTAAGCTAAAAGCAAAAACGACGTTTTACTTTTATTTTTGCGCTAAACGTTTAACGACAAATTTTAAATGTTTTTTGCAAACGATTTAGTTAATGCTTTAAGTAAAGCAAAACGACGTTTTTATTTCGTTTTATAAAGCTTTAAACGACAATTTAATGTTTAAATGCTTTTTTAAAAACACACGTTTTAGCTTTAACGCGTTTTAGCTAAACGCTAAACGCGAAATTTAACTTTTTTTTAAAATTCGTTATTAAATTCCATTAAAGTTAAAGATTATTTGAAACCCCCCCCCCCCCCCCCCCCCCCCCCCCCCCCCCCCCCCCCCCCCCCCCCCCCCCCCTTTTTTTTTTTTTTTTTTTTTTTTTTTTTTTTTTTTTTTTTTTTTTTTTTTTTTTTTTTTTTTTTTTTTTTTTTTTTTTTTTTTTTTTTTTTTTTTTTTTTTTTTTTTTTTTTTTTTTTTTTTTTTTTTTTTTTTTTTTTTTTTTTTTTTTTTTTTTTTTTTTTTTTTTTTTTTTTTTTTTTTTTTTTTTTTTTTTTTTTAAAAACAAAAATTTTTAATTTTTTTTTTTTGGCAAAAAACGTTTTTTTAAAATTTTTTTAAAAAAATTTAAAAACATTTTTAAAAAAAATTTTTTCTTTAAAAAACAAAAATTTTTTTTTTAAATTTTTTTTCCAAAAACGTTTAAAAAAATTTTTTAAATTTATTTAAAAACGTTTTTAATTTTTTTTTAAGGAAAAAAAAAAAAATTTTTTTAAAATTTTTTTAAACGAAAAAATAAAAGTTTTAATTTTTTTTTTTTAAAAAATTTTTTATTTAACGTTTTTTTTTCCTAAAAAATTTAAAAAATTTTTTTTAATTTTCCCCAACTTTTAAACAAAATTTTTTTTACAAAAAAAATTTTATTATTTTGTAGCGAAAACAAGTTTGACTTTAATCTGCGTTTAACCGCGTAACAACATAAACGACGAATTTTTTTACTTTATTACCGTTTATTAATATTGCTTATTTGAACGATTTCACGATCAAAATGCTTGAAAATGTTATTTTAGCAACACAGTTTTGATTTAATTGCGTTAACGCTAAACAGCATAAACGACGAATTTTTATTATTCGTTTTATTAATATTGCTCTATTTGAACGATTTCAACGTCAAATGCTTGAAATGCTTATTTTAGCAACAGCACGTTTTGAGCTTTAATCTGGTTTAACGCGTAAAACAGATAAACGACGAATTTTTATTATTCGTTTTTATTAATATTGCTCTATTTGAACGATTTCAACGATCTAAAATGCTTGAAAATGCTTATTTTAGCAAAACAGCACGTTTTGAGCTTTAATCTGCGTTTTAACGCGTAAAACAGCATAAAACGACGAATTTTTATTATTCGTTTTTATTAATATTGCGTTATTTGAACGATTTCAACGATCTAAAATGCTTGAAAATGCTTATTTTAGCAAAACAGCACGTTTTGAGCTTTTAATCTGCGTTTTAACGCGTAAAACAGCATAAAACGACGAATTTTTATTATTCGTTTTTATTAATATTGCTTCTATTTGAACGATTTCAACGATCTAAAATGCTTGAAAATGCTTATTTTAGCAAAACAGCACGTTTTGAGCTTTAATCTGCGTTTTAACGCGTAAAACAGCATAAAACGACGAATTTTTATTATTCGTTTTTATTAATATTGCTTCTATTTGAACGATTTCAACGATCTAAAATGCTTGAAAATGCTTATTTTAGCAAAACAGCACGTTTTGAGCTTTAATCTGCGTTTTAACGCGTAAAACAGCATAAAAACGACGAAATTTTTATTATTCGTTTTTATTAATATTGCGTCTATTTGAACGATTTCAACGATCTAAAATGCTTGAAAATGCTTATTTTAGCAGAACAGCACGTTTTGAGCTTTAATCTGCGTTTTAACGCGTAAAACAGCATAAAAACGACGAATTTTTATTATTCGTTTTTATTAATATTGCTTCTATTTGAACGATTTCAACGATCTAAAATGCTTGAAAATGCTTATTTTAGCAAAACAGCACGTTTTGAGCTTTAATCTGGTTTTAACGCGTAAACAGCATAAAACGACGAAATTTTTATTATTCGTTTTTATTAATATTGCGTCTATTTGAACGATTTCAACGATCTAAAATGCTTGAAAATGATTATTTTAGCAAACAGCACGTTTTGAGCTTTAATCTGCGTTTTAACGCGTAAAACAGCATAAAACGACAATTTTTATTATTCGTTTTTATTAATATTTCTATTTGAACGATTTCAACGATCTAAAATGCTTGAAAATGCTTATTTTAGCAAACAGCACGTTTTGAGCTTTAATCTGCGTTTTAACGCGTAAAACAGCATAAAACGACGAATTTTTTATTATTCGTTTTTATTAATATTGCTTCTATTTGAACGATTTCAACGTCTAAAATGCTTGAAAATGCTTATTTTAGCAAAACAGCACGTTTTGAGCTTTAATCTGCGTTTTAACGCGTAAAACAGCATAAAAACGACGAAATTTTATTATTCGTTTTTATTAATATTGCGTTATTTGAACGATTTCAACGATCTAAAAATGCTTGAAAATGATTATTTTAGCAAAACACACGTTTTGAGTTTAATCTGCGTTTAACGCGTAAAACAGCATAAAACGACGAATTATTATTCGTTTTTATTAATATTTCTTCTATTTGAACGATTTCAACGATCTAAAATGCTTGAAAATGCTTATTTTAGCAAACAGCACGTTTTGAGTTTAATCTGTGTTTTAACGCGTAAACAGCATAAAACGACGAAATTTTTATTATTCGTTTTTATTAATATTGCGTCTATTTGAACGATTTCAACGATCCAAAATGCTTGAAAATGATTATTTTAGCAAAACAGCACGTTTGAGCTTTAATCTGCGTTTTAACGCGTAAAACAGCATAAAACGACAAATTTTTATTATTCGTTTTTATTAATATTGCGTCTATTTGAACGATTTCAACGATCTAAAATGCTTGAAAATGATTATTTTAGCAAAACAGCACGTTTTGAGCTTTAATCTGCGTTTTAACGCGTAAAACAGCATAAAACGACGAATTTTTATTATTCGTTTTTATTAATATTGCTTCTATTTGAACGATTTCAACGACCCTAAAATGCTTGAAAATGCTTATTTTAGCAAACAGCACGTTTTGAGCTTTTAATCTGCGTTTTAACGCGTAAAACAGCATAAAAACGACGAATTTTTATTATTCGTTTTTTTTAAATATTCGTCTATTTGAACGATTTCAACGTTCTAAAATGCTTGAAAATGCTTATTTTAGCAAAACAACACGTTTTGAGCTTTAATCTGCGTTTTAACGCGTAAAACAGCATAAAAACGACGAATTTTTATTATTCGTTTTTATTAATATTGCGTCTATTTGAACGATTTCAACGACCTAAAATGCTTGAAATATGATTATTTTAGCAAAACAGCACGTTTTGAGCTTTTAATCTGCGTTTTAACGCGTAAAACAGCATAAAAACGACGAATTTTTATTATTCGTTTTTATTAATATTCTTCTATTTGAACGATTTCAACGATCTAAAATGCTTGAAAATGCTTATTTTAGCAAAACAGCACGTTTTGAGCTTTAATCTGCGTTTTAACGCGTAAAACAGCATAAAACGACGAATTTTTTATTATTCGTTTTTATTAATATTGCTTTATTTGAACGATTTCAACGATCTAAAATGCTTGAAAATGCTTATTTTGCAAAACAGCAGTTTTGTTTGAAGCTTTAATCTGCGTTTAAACGCGTAAAAACAAATAAATACGAATTTTTTATTATTCGTTTTTAAATATTCGTCTATTTGAAAGATTAACGATTAATTGCTTGAAAAATGCTTATTTTGAGCTAAAACAGCAGTTTTGAAGCTTTAATCTGCGTTTTAAACGCGTAAAACAGCATAAAAACGACTAAATTTTATTATTCGTTTTTATTAATATTGCGTCTATTTGAACGATTTCAACGATCTAAATGCTTGAAAATGATTATTTTTAGCAAA
Source organism: Dalotia coriaria (assembly GCF_025399875.1). NCBI lineage: Eukaryota > Metazoa > Arthropoda > Insecta > Coleoptera > Staphylinidae > Dalotia > Dalotia coriaria. The sequence continues at coordinate 14,196 of NW_027046030.1, read as the reverse complement.
ACAGCACGTTTTGAGCTTTAATCTGCGTTTAACGCGTAAACGATAAAAAACGACGAATTTTTATTATTTATTTTATTAATATTCTTTATGCTTGAACGATTTAACGACAACAATGCTTGAAAATGCTTAATTTTTGCAAAACAGAAAACGTAGAAATTTTAAATTATTCGTTTTTTAACGTTAAACAGCATAAACGACAATTTTTATTATTCGTTTTTATTAATATTGCGTCTATGAACGATTTTGAACGATTAACTGCTTTTGAAAATGATTATTTAGCAAAACACAATTTTTGATTTTATCGTTTTTTTAACGCGTAAAACGATTTAAAACGACGAAAATTTTAAATTATTTTTTATTAGCAAATTGCTCTATTTTGACGATTTCAACGATCTTAAACGCTTGAAAAATGCTTATTTTAGCAAAAGCACGTTTTGTTTTTTTAATCTGCGTTTTAACGTTAAAACGATTAAACGCGAATTTTTATTTGAATTCGTTTTTTAATATTTCTCATTTGAACGATTTCAATTCTTTAAGCTTAAAATGCTTATGCAAAACAGCATTTTTGAGTTCTTTTAATCTGCGTTTTAACGCGTATCAACGCATAAAACGACGAAATTTTTATTATTCGTTTTATTAAATTGCGTCTATTTGAACGATTTCAACGATCTAAACTGTTTAAAATGATTATTTTAGCAAAACAGCACGTTTTGAGCTTTAATCTCGTTTTAACGCGTAAACAGCATAAAAACGACGAATTTTTAATATTCGTTTTTATTAATATTGCTTTATTTGAACGATTTCAACGATCTAAAAGCTTGAAAATGCTTAATTTTAGCAAAATAGCATCGTTTGAGCTTTTTAATCTGCGTTTTAACGCGTAAACAGCATAAAAACGCTGAAATTTTTATTATTGTTTTTATTAATATTGCGTCTATTTGAACGATTTCAACGATCAAAAAATGCTTGAAAATGATTATTTTAGCAAAATAGCCGTTTTGATTTAATCTGCGTTTTAACGCTAAAACGCATAAAATGACGAATTTTTATTATTCGTTATTTATTAATATTGCTTTATTTGAACGATTTCAACGATCTAAAATGCTTGAAAATGCTTATTTTTGCAAAACAGCACGTTTTGATTTTAATCTGCGTTTTAACGCGTAAAACAGCATTAAAAGTGAAAATTTTTTTATTATTCGTTTTATTAATCATTGCGTCTATTTGAACTGTTTTAACGTCTAAATGCTTGAAAATGATTATTTTAGCAAAACAGAGTTTTGAGCTTTAATCTGCGTTTTAACGCGTAAACAGCATAAAAACGACGAAATTTTTATTATTCGTTTTATAAATATTGCGTCTATTTGAGTTTAATCTCTTTTAACGCTTGAAATCATATTTGCAAACTTTATTTTGATTTTTTAATTTGGTTAATCGTAAGCAACGATCTAAAAACTGCTTGAAATGATTATTTTAGCAAAACAGCACGTTTTGAGTTTAATCTGCGTTTAACGCGTAAAACAGATAAAACACGAATTTTATTATTCGTTTTTATTAATATTGCGTCTATTTGAACGATTTCAACGATCTAAAGTGCTTGAAAATGATTATTTTAGCAAAACAGCACGTTTTGAGCTTTAATCTGCGTTTAACGCGTAAAACAGCATAAAAACGACGAAATTTTTATTATCGTTTTTATTATTATTGCGTCTATTTGAACAATTTCAACGATCTAAAATGCTTGAAAATGCTTATTTTAGCAAAACAGCACGTTTTGAGCTTTAATCTGCGTTTTAACGCGTAAAACAGCATAAAAACGACGAAATTTTTATTATTCGTTTTTATTAATATTGCGTCTATTTGAAACGATTTCAACGATCTAAAATGCTTGAAAATGATTATTTTAGCAAAACAGCACGTTTTGAGCTTTTAATCTGCGTTTTAACGCGTAAAACAGCATAAAACGACGAATTCTTTTATTATTCGTTTTTATTAATATTGCTTCTATTTGAACGATTTCAACGATCTAAAAATGCTTGAAAATGCTTATTTTAGCAAAACAGCACGTTTTGAGCTTTAATCTGCGTTTAACGCGTAAAACAGCATAAAAACGGCGAAATTTTATTATTGTTTTTATTAATATTGCGTCTATTTGAACGATTTCAACGATCTAAAATGCTTGAAAATGATTATTTTAGCAAAACAGCATGTTTTGAGCTTTAATCTGCGTTTTAACGCGTAAAATCAGCATAAAAACGACAATTTTTATTATTCGTTTTTATTAATATTGCTTCTATTTGAACGATTTCAACGATCTAAAAATGCTTGAAAATGCTTATTTTAGCAAAACAGCACGTTTTGAGCTTTAATCTGCGTTTTAACGCGTAAAAAGATAAAAACGACGAAATTTTTATTATTCGTTTTTATTAATATTGCGTCTATTTGAACGATTTCAACGATCTAAAGTGTTGAAAATGATTATTTTTGCAAAACAGCACGTTTTGAGTTTAATCTGCGTTTTAACGCGTAAAACAGCATAAAAACGACGAAATTTTATTATTCGTTTTTATTAATATTAGGTCTATTTGAACGATTTCAACGATCTAAAATGCTTGAATATGATTATTTTAGCAAAACAGCATCAGTTTTGAGTTTTAATCTGCGTTTTAACGCGTAAAACAGCATAAAACGACGAATTTTATATTCGCTTTTTATTAATATTTCTTCTATTTGAACGATTTCAACGATCTAAAATGCTTGAAAATGCTTATTTTAGCAAAACAGCACGTTTTGAGCTATAATCTGCGTTTTAACGCGTAAAACAGCATAAAACGACGAAATTTTTATCATTCGTTTTATTAATAATGCGTCTATTTGAAACGATTTCAACGATCTCAAGGCTTGAAAATGATTATTTTAGCAAAACAACACGTTTTGAGCTTTAATCTGCGTTTTAACGCGTAAAACAGCATAAAAAAAACGACGAAATTTTTTATTATTCGTTTTTATTAATATTGCGTCTATTTGAAGGGATTTCAACGATCAAAAATGCTTGAAAATGATTATTTTAGCAAAACAGCAGTTTTGAGCTTTAATCTCGTTTTACGCGTAAACAGCATAAAAACGACGAAATTTTTATTATTCGTTTTTATTAATATTGCGTCTATTTGAACGATTTCAACGATCTAAAAATGCTTGAAAATGATTATTTTAGCAAAACAGCACGTTTTGAGCTTTAATCTGCGTTTTAACGCAAAACAATAAAAGACGAATTTTTATTATTCGTTTTTATTAATATTCTCTATTTGAACGATTTCAACGATCTAAAAATGCTTGAAAATGTTATTTTAGCAAAACGTAAGTTTTGAGCTTTAATCTGCGTTTTAACGCGTAAAACAGCATAAAAACGACGAAATTTTTTATTATTCGTTTTTATTAATATTGCGTCTATTTGAACGATTTCAACGATCTAAATGCTTAAATGATTATTTTAGCAAAACAGCACGTTTTAGACTTTAATCTGCGTTTTAACGCGTAAAATATTAAAAACGAATTTTTTATTTTCGTTTTTTATTAATAGCATTGACTAATTTAACGATTTTAATGTAAAATTTATTTTAGAAAACAACGTTTGAGTTTAATCTGCGTTTTAACGTTAAACAGCATAAAAAGACGAATTTTTGTTATTCGTTTTATTAATATTCTAATTTGACAATTTCAACATCTAAAATTAAAATGATTTTTTACAACAGCAATTTGAAGTTTAATTGTTTAACGCGTATACAGCTATAAACGGATTTTAGTTACACTTTTTGCAATTTGCGTTATTTAAATTTCAACGTTTATAATGCTTGAAAATGATTATTTTAAGCAAAACACGTTTTGATTTAACTGCGTTTTAACGCGTAAAACAGCATAAAACGAAATTTTTATTATTCGTTTTTATTAATATTGCTTTTTGAAGATTTCAACGATCTAAAATGCTTAAAAAGATTATTTTAGCAAAACAGACGTTTTAGCATTTAATCTGTTTTAACGCGTAAAACAGCATAAAAACGACGAATTTTATTATTTTTATTATTAATATTTGATCTATTTAACGATCAAACTAAAAATTTGAAAATGATTTTTTAGCATAAATCAGCATTTTGAAGCTTTAACTTTAAGCTAAAACGCTAATATGACGAATTTTTTATTTTTTTATTAACTATTGTTCTATTTGAAATTTAATCTAAAAAATGCTTAAAAATGTTATTTTAAACAAACAGCACGTTTTGAGCTTTAATCTGCGTTTTGAAACATAAACAAATTTTTAAATGTTTTTTAACAGCGTTTATTTAACGTTTCAACGACTAAAAGCTTAAAATGATATTTTAAAAACGTTTTAGCTTTATTCTCTTTAACGTTAAAATGTAAAACGACGAATTTTTTTCAACCGTTTTAGCTTAATCGTTTAACGAACAAATGCTTGAAAATGATTATTTTAGCTAAACAGCACGTTTTGAGCTTTAATCTGCGTTTTAAGCGTAAAACAGCATAAAAACGACGAATTTTTATTATTCGTTTTTATTAATATTGTTCTATTTGAACGATTTCAACGATCTAAAATGCTAAAATTTTATTTTTAGCAAAACAGCACGTTTAGTTTAATCTGCGTTTTAACGCGTAAAACAGCATAAAAACGACGAAATTTTATTATTCGTTTTTATTAATTGCGTCTATTTGAACGATTTCAAGATCTAAATGTTGCATGTTATTTAGCAAAACAATTTGGTTTAATTGCGTTTTAAGCGTAAAACATAAGAATTTTATTATTATTCGTTTTTATTAATATTGTTTATTTGAACGTTTCAACGATCTAAAATGCTTGAAAATGTTAATTTTACAAAACAGCACGTTTTGAGCTTAATCTGCGTTTTAAAGCGTAAAACAGCATAAATGACGAAAAATTTTTAACTTATTTTTATGTAATATTGCTCTATTTGAACGATTTCAACGATCTAGTTAGCTTGAAAATGCTTATTTTAGCAAAACATCACGTTTTGAGCTTTAATCTGCGTTTTAACGCGTAAACACAGCATAAAACGACGAATTTGTTTTACCGTTTTTATTAATATTGCGTCTTTTGAACGATTTCAACGATCTAAATTGCTTGAAAATGATTATTTAGCAAAACACACGTTTTGAGCTTTAATCTAGCGTTTTAACGCGTAAAACAGCATTAAAACGCGAATTTTATTATTCGTTTTTATTAATATTTCTTCTTTTTTGAACGATTTCAACGATCTAAAATGCTTAAAAATGCTTATTTTGAAAACAGCACGTTTTTAGCTTTAATCTGCGTTTTAACGCGTAAAACAGCATAAAACGACGAAATTTTATTATTCGTTTTTATTAATATTGCGTCTATTTGAACGATTTCAACGATCTAAAATGCTTGAAAATGATTATTTTAGCAAAACAACACGTTTTGAGCTTTAATCTGCGTTTTAACGCGTAAAACAGCATAAAAACGACGAATTTTTTATTATTCGTTTTTATTAATATTTCTTCTATTTGAACGATTTCAACGATCTAAAATGCTTGAAAATGCTTATTTTAGAAAACAGCACGTTTTGAGTTTAATCTGGTTTTACGCGTAAAACAGCATAAAACGACAAATTTTTATTATTCGTTTTTTTATATTGCGTCTATTTGAACGATTTCAACGATCTAAAATGCTTGAAAATGATTATTTTAGCAAAACAGCACGTTTTGAGTTTTAATCTGCGTTTTAACGCGTAAAACAGCAAAAAAACGACGAAATTTTTATTATTCGTTTTTATTAATATTGCGTCTATTTGAACGATTTCAACGATCTAAATGCTTGAAAATGCTTATTTTAGCAAAACAGCACGTTTTTGAGCTTTAATCTGCGTTTTAACGCGTAAAACAGCATAAAAACGACGAATTTTTATTATTCGTTTTTATTAATATTGCGTCTATTTGAACGATTTCAACGATCTAAATGCTTGAAAATGATTATTTTAGCAAAACAGCACGTTTTGAGCTTTAATCTGCGTTTTAACGCGTAAAACAGCATAAAACGACGAATTTTATTATTCGTTTTTATTAATATTGCTCTATTTGAACGATTTCAACGATCTAAAAATGCTTGAAAATGATTATTTAGCAAAACAGCACGTTTTGAGCTTTAATCTGCGTTTTAACGCGTAAAACAGCATAAAAGACGAATTTTTATTATTCTTTTTATCTATTATTGCGTCTATTTGAACGATTTCAACGATCTAAAATGCTTGAAAATGATTATTTTAGCAAAACAGCACGTTTTGAGCTTTAATCTGCGTTTTAACGCGTAAAACAGCATAAAACGACGAATTTTTATTATTCGTTATTTATTAATATTGCTTCTATTTGAACGATTTCAACGATCTAAAATGCTTGAAAATGATTATTTTAGCAAAACAGCACGTTTTGAGCTTTAATCTGCGTTTTAACGCGTAAAACAGCATAAAAACGCGAATTTTTATTATTCGTTTTTTTATTAATATTGCTCTATTTGAACGATTTCAACGATCTAAAATGCTTGAAAATGCTTATTTTAGCAAAACAGCACGTTTTGAGCTTTTAATCTGCGTTTTAACGCGTAAAACAGCATAAAAACGACGAAATTTTATTATTCGTTTTTATTAATATTGCGTCTATTTGAACGATTTCAACGATCTAAAATGCTTGAAAATGATTATTTTAAGCAAAACAGCACGTTTTGAGCTTTTAATCTGCGTTTTAACGCGTAAAACAGCATAAAAACGACTAATTTTATTATTCGTTTTTATTAATATTGCTTCTATTTGAACGATTTCAACGATCTAAAATGCTTGAAATGCTTATTTTAGCAAAACAGCACGTTTGAGCTTTAATCTGCGTTTTAACGCGTAAAACAGCATAAAAACGACGAAATTTTATTATTCGTTTTTATTAATATGCGTCTATTTGAACGATTTCAACGATCTAAATGCTTGAAAATGATTATTTTAGCAAAACAGCACGTTTTGAGCTTTAATCTGCGTTTTAACGCGTAAAACAGCATAAAACGACGAAATTTTTATTATTCGTTTTTATTAATATTGCGTCTATTTGAACGATTTCAACGATCTAAAGTGCTTGAAAATGATTATTTTAGCAAAACAGCACGTTTTGAGCTTTAATCTGCTTTTTAACGCGAAAAACCCAATAAAAACCAAAATTTTTTTTTTTTTTTAATTATTTCTTTTTAACGATTTCAATTATTTTAAAATTTGAAAAAACTTTTTGCAAAACAGCCGTTTAACTTTAATTCCGTTTTTTAATTAAAAAAATTTTTATTTATTTTTTTTAAATTTTTATTTAAACAACGTTTTATTAAGGGTTTAATTTTAAAACAGCTAAAAGGATTTTTAAATTTTTTTTTAATTTTTTAACATTTAAACGACAAATTTTAATATTATTTTAGCAAAAACTTTTACACTTTGTTTAAGTTAAAAAACAGATTTTATTTAATCTTTTTAACGCTAAAACCTTAACGATTAATTTAAATTTTTTAAATTTTTTAACGATTTATTTAATTGCTTTAAGCGTAAATTTAAAAAACCCAATTTTTTATTTTAATTGCGTTTTAAGAATTCAACAAAAAAGCAAAATTTTATTTTAAATAGCTTTTTATTTTAACGTTTTAATAAAAAATTTTACAAAATTTTTTTTATTCTTTTAATTGGGGAAAAACGTTTAAAAAGAATTTTTTTACTTTTATTTCTTTTAACGTTTAACGCTAAAAGTTTAAAATTTTTATTTTAAAAAGCCGTTTTTGACATTTAAGTTTAAAATAAAAAAAAAATTTTAAAACGTTTTTTTAATTTTTTCCTTTAAATTTAAAAAAATTTAAAATTTTTTTATAAAATTTTTTGACTTTAAGGGTTAAAAGTTTTAAAAATGAGTAAAAAATTTTTTATTTTAATTTTTTAAAGTTAAAAATAACGACAAATTTTAAATCTTTTTTTAACCAATTTAATTTAAGGGAAGCGAAAAATTATTTACAAAATTTTCTTTTTATTTTTTTAAAGAAACAACATAAAAGAAAATTTATTTTTTTTAAAACTTTTTTAACTTTAACCTTTAAAAATAAAAAAAAACGGGAATTTTTTTAATTCGTTTTAATAAACCTTTTTAAAACGAAAATTAAAAATTGGATTATTTGCTTTAACAATTTCAACGTTAAAATCGTTTTTTTGCAAAACACTTTAAAAAGGGGTTTTATACTTTTATAAACCCCTTTTTTAAAATTTTTTTTAAAATTTGGGATTTATTTAAAAAAAACACTAAAGTTTGAAATTTATTTTAACGCAGTAAAACGCTTAAGGGAAAAATAAAAGGTTTTTAAATTATTCGTTTTTTTAAATTGCCTTTTAAAAGGTCAAATTAAAATTTAAAATGTTTTAGCAAACACCTTTTTTTTTTAACCGAAAAACCGAAAAAAGGCATAAAATATTTTTTATTATTCGTTTTTAATTTGCCATTTAACGATTAAACTTAAAATGGAAAAATTTTTTAAAAATTTTTGATTTAATTCCGTTTTAACCGAAAACAGCATAAAACCCGAATTTTTATTATTCGTTTTTTATTAAATTTCTTCTATTTGAACTTTAACGTTTAAAATGTTGAAATTATTTTAGAAAACGCATTTTGAGCTTTAATCTGGTTTTAACGCGTAAAAAACATAAAAACAAATTTTTTTTTTTTTTAATTTTCTTTTAACGTTTAAATTAAAAACTAAAATGTTTTTTGAAAAAAACGTTTTAGTTTAATCTGCGTTTTAACGCGAAAACATAAAAAAGAATTTTTTATTTTTTTATTAATATTGCTTTGAACGATTTCAACGATCTAAAATGCTGAAAATGATTTTTTAAAAAAGCCGTTTTGAGTTTTCTGCTTTTAAACCGTAAAAAAAAAAGAGAATTTTTTATTATTCGTTTTTTTAATATTGCTTCTATTTGAAATTTCAACGTTAAAAATGCTTGAAAATGTTATTTTAGCAAAACAGCCGTTTTGAGCTTTAATCTGCGTTTTAACGCGTAAAACAGCAAAAACCCGGAAATTTTTTATTTTTTTTTTATTAATATTGCTCTATTTGAACGTTTAACGATAAAATGCTTGAAAAATTATTTTAGCAAAAACCCGTTTGGTTTAATCTGTTTTTAAACCCAAAAACAAAAAAACGAATTTTTATTATTTTTTTTTTAAAATTTTATTTGCGATTTAAAAAGATTTAAGACAAAGTTTGAAATTTTTTAACGCAAAACCCCTTATTAAAAAGGGTTTTTTGGTATTAATAGCGAGGAACATTTAACGATTTAAAATGGTTTTTTTGAAAAAGATTTAAAGTTTTAATTGTTTTAACCAAAACAAGATTTTTTTATTCGTTTTTTAAAAAAATAAAAACAATTTTAATTTTAATATGTTATTTAAAACGTTTTAAGTTTAAATGTTTTAAGGTTAAGCAAAAACACGAATTTTTATTATTCGTTTTTATTAATATTGCGTCTATTTGAACGATTTCAACGATCTAAAATGCTTGAAAATGCTTATTTTAGCAAAACAGCACGTTTTGAGCTTTAATCTGCGTTTTAACGCGTAAAACAGCATAAAACGACAAATTTTTATTATTCGTTTTTATTAATATTGCTCTATTTGAAGATTTCAACGATCTAAAATCTTGAAAATGATTTTTTAGCAAAACAGCACGTTTTGAGCTTTAATCTGCGTTTTAACGCGTAAAACAGCATAAAACGACGAATTTTTATTATTCTTTTTTATTAATATTGCGTCTATTTGAACGATTTCAACGATCTAAAATGCTTGAAAATGATTATTTTTAGCAAAACAGCACGTTTTGAGCTTTTAATCTGCGTTTTAACGCGTAAAACAGCATAAAACGACGAATTTTTATTATTCGTTTTTATTAATATTGCTTCTATTTGAAGATTTCAACGATCTAAAATTCTTGAGAATGCTTTTTAGCAAAACAGCACGTTTTGAGCTTTAATCTGCGTTAACGCGTAAAACAGCATAAAACGACGAAATTTTATTATTCGTTTTTATTAATATTGCGTCTATTTGAACGATTTCAACGATCTAAAATGCTTGAAAATGATTATTTTAGCAAAACAGCACGTTTTGAGCTTTAATCTGCGTTTTAACGCGTAAAACAGCATAAAACGACGAATTTTTTATTATTCGTTTTTATTAATATTGCTCTATTTGAACGATTTCAACGATCTAAAATGCTGAAAATGCTTATTTTACAGCAAAACAGCACGTTTTGAGCTTTAATCTGCGTTTTAACGCGTAAAACAGCATAAAACGACGAAATTTTTATTATTCGTTTTTATTAATATTGCGTCTATTTGAACGATTTCAACGATCTAAAATGCTTGAAAATGATTATTTTAGCAAAACAGCACGTTTTGAGCTTTAATCTGCGTTTTAACGCGTAAAACAGCATAAAACGACGAATTTTTATTATTCGTTTTTATTAATATTGCTTCTATTTGAACGATTTCAACGATCTAAATGCTTGAAAATGCTTATTTTAGCAAAACAGCACGTTTTGAGCTTTAATCTGCGTTTTAACGCGGGGGCCCTAAAACAAAAAATTTTTTTTTTTTTTTTTTTTGGGAAATTTAAACGATCTAAAATGTTAAAAATGCTTATTTTAAAAACAGGTTTACTTTTAACGCGTTTTAACGCTAAAAAAAAAACGACAAAATTTTTTATTATTCGTTTTTTATTTTTTGGGCCATTTAACGTTTTAAAAAATTTTAAAATGTTAAAAAATTTTTTTTTAAAAACCCCTTTTTAGCTTTAACGTTTTTAACGGGGAAAATTTTAAAAACCGTTTTTTTTTATTTTTTTTTTAAATTTTTTTTAAAAAATTTTAAAGATTTCAAACCTTTAAAAATTTTTTTTAGCAAAACAGCAGGATTTAATTCGTTTTGGGAAAAAACCATAAAACGTTTTTAAAATTTTTTTTATTAATTTTGGTTTTGAACGATTTAGTTAAAAATGGAAAAATTTTTTAAAAAAAAAATTTTTTAAATCTCGTTTTGAAAAAACCAAAAGACGTTTTTTAAATTTTTTTTTTAAAATTTTGCTTTTTGAACTTTTTAAGTTAAAAATGCTTAAAAGCTTAAAACAAAACCTTTTTTTTAAATCTTTTTTAAACCAAAAACCCAAAAAAAAACGCGTTTTTTTTACAAAAAAAACGCATTTAAATTTTCCTTTTAAATTTGGGTTGGTTTCAAAACAGGGGGTTTTAATTGTTTTTTTAAGAAAAAAATAAAACCTTTTTTTTTTTTTTAACAGCCAAAACGAAAATTAAAAATGTTAAAATGTTTTTTTTTAAAAACCTTTTTTAAGGGTTTTTAAGCAAAACAAAAAAAAATTTTTTATTTTTTTTTTAAAACCTTTGGGCTTTTTAAAAATTAAAAATGCTTTTTTAAATTTTTTTAGAAAAAAGTTTTAAAAGTTTTAAAAGCAAAAAAAAAAAAAGTTTTTTTTTTTTTTTTTTAAAAAATTTTTTTTAACGATTTAAAAAAAATTTGAAAATGCTTATTTAGCAAAACAATTTTTGATTTAATTTTTTAAAGCAAAACCCCGAGTTTTTTTTCTCTTTTTTTAAATTTAAAATTAAAACGTTTTTTAACGAAAAATCTTAAAAAAAATTTTTTTTAACAAAAAAAATTTTTTTAAAAACGCGTTTTAAGGAAAAAACCTAAAACGGAAAATTCGATTTTTTTAAAAAATTTTTTTAAAAAATTTTTCCATTAAATCAAAATTTTTAAAAAAAACATTTTACAATTGGTTTTAAAAAAAACCTTTTTAAAACGCGAAAAAAACAGCATAAAAGGCGACGAAATTTTATTGTTGGTTTTATTAATATTGCGTCTATTTGAACGATTTCAACGATCTAAAATGCTTGAAAATGAGTTATTTTTAGCAAAACAGCACGTTTTGGTAATCTGCGTTTTAACGCGTAAACAGCATAAAACGACGAATTTTGTTATTCGTTTTGATTAATATTGCGTCTGTTGAACGATTTCAACGTCTAAAATGCTTGAAAATGCTTATTTTAGCAAAACAGCACGTTTTGAGCTTTAATCTGCGTTTTAACGCGTAAAACAGCATAAAACGGCAGAAATTTTTATTATTCGTTTTTATTAATGTTGCGTCTATTTGAACGATTTCAACGATCTAAAATGCTTGAAATGATTATTTTAGCAAAACAGCATGTTTTGAAGGCTTTTGTCGTTTAACGCGTAAACAACATAAAACGGCAATTTTTATTATTCGTTTTTTTATTAATAATGCGTTTATTTAGAACGATTTCAACGATCTAAAATGGCGAAAGTACTTTATTTTAGCAAAACAGCACGTTTTGAGTACAATCTGCGTTTTAACGCGTAAAACAGCATAAAAACGGCAGAATTTTATTATTCGTTTTGTTAATATTGCGTCTATTTGAACGATTTCAACGATCTAAAATGCTTGGTAGTTATTTTAGCAAAACAGCACGTTTTGAGCTTTTAATCGTTTTAGCGCGTAAACAGCATAAAACGACGAATTTTTTATTATTCGTTTTTATTACTATTGCTTCTGTTGAAAACGAGATTTCAACGATCTAAAATGGCGAAAATGCTTATTTTAGCAAAACAGCGTTTGGGCTTTAATCTGCGTTTTAACGCGTAAAACGACATAAAACGGCAGATTTTATTATTCGTTTTGATTAATATTGCGCGTCTATTTGAAGACGATTTCAAAGATCTAAAATGCTTAGATATGATTATTTTAGCAAAACAGCACGTTTTGAGCTTTAATCTGCGTTTTAACGCGTAAAACAACATAAAAACGACGAATTTTTTTTTTATTATTCGTTTTTTATTAATATTTCTTCTATTTGAACGATTTCAACGATCTAAAATGCTTGAAAATGCTTATTTTAGCAAAACAGCACGTTTTGAGCTTTAATCTGCGTTTAACGCGTAAACAGCATAAAAACGACGAAATTTTTATTATTCGTTTTTTGTGCGTATTGCGTCTATTTAGGCGAGATTTCAACGATCTAAAAATGCTTGAAAATGATTATTTTAGCAAAACAGCACGTTTTGAGCTTTAATCCGTTTTAGCGCGTAAAACAGCATAAAAACGACGAATTTTTATTATTCGTTTTTTATTAATATTGCACGTCTATTTGAACGATTTCAACGATCTAAAATGCTTGAAAATGCTTATTTTATAAAACAGCACGTTTTGAGCTTTAATGCGCGTTTTAACGCGTAAAACAGCATAAAAACGACGAAATTTTTATTATTCGTTTTATTAATATTGCGTCTATTTAAAGGATTTCAACGATCTAAAATGCTTGAAAATTTAAAATTTCAACAGCAAGTTTGAGCTTTAATCTGCTTAACGCGTAAAACAGCATAAAACGACGTTTTTATTATTACGTTTTATTAATAGTTTTTGGAACGATTTCAATCTAAAATGCTTTGAAAATGCTTATTTTAGCAAAAACGTTTGAGCTTTAATCTGCGTTTTAACGCGTAAAACAGCATAAAACGACGAAATTTTTATTTATTGGTTTTCGATTAATATTGCGCTATTTAAAATTTCAACGATCTAAAATGCTTAAAATTTTATTTTAGCAAACACGTTTGAGCTTTAAACCGTTTTAGCTAAAACAGCAGTTTAACGTAAATTTTATTAACGTTTTAAATTGTATTCGTTTTATTATTCGTTTTATTCGACTAAAATGCTTGAAAAGTTATTTACAAACAACAGTTTTAGTTTAACTGCTTTTAACGCGTAAAACGCATAAAAACGAGAATTTTTTATTATTCGTTTTTATTAAAAGCTATTTAAACGATTTAACGATTTAAATTTTTAAAATGCTTTTTTGAAAACAGCCGTTTGAGCTTTAATCTGCGTTTTAACGGTAAAAGCATAAAACGAATTTTTATTATTCGTTTTTATTAATATTGCGTCTATTTGAACGATTTCAATGATCTAAAATGCTTGAAATTATTTTTTAAAAACACTTTATTTTAAAATTTTTTTAAGCTAAAAAAAAAACGACGTTTTTTATTTTCGTTTTTAAAATTTTAG
>NW_027046029.1:0-36308 GCF_025399875.1 Dalotia coriaria | reverse complement strand
TACAAAACAGCACGTTTTGAGTTTTTTAATCTGCGTTTTAACGCGTAAAAAAATAAAACGACGAAATTTTAATAATTCTTTTTTTATTAATATTGCGTCTATTTAACGATTTAAACGATCAAAAAATGCTTGAAAATTTTTTTTAGCAAAACAGCACTTTTTTGAGTTTAAATTTGCTTTTTAACGCAAAAACAGCAAAAAAACGACGAAATTTTTATTTTTCTTTTTTTTATTAATATTGTTCTATTTGAACGATTTCAACGATTAAAATGCTTAAAATGCTTATTTTAGCAAAACAGCACGTTTTGAGCTTTAATCTCGTTTTAACGCGAAAACAGCAAAAACGACAAAATTTTATTATTTTTTTTTATTAATAGTTTATTTGAACGATTTCAACGATCTAAAATGTTTAAAAAATGCTTTTTTTAGCAAAACAGCACTTTTTGAGCTTTAATCGCGTTTTAACGCGAAAAACGAAAAACGACGAAATTTTTAATTCGATTTATTAAAATTGCGTCTATTTAAATTTCAACGATCTAAAAATGCTTAAAAATGATTATTTTGAAAACAGCACGTTTTGAGTTTTAATTCGTTTTAACGCGTAAAACAGCAAAAAAACGACGAATTTTTTTTTTCTTTTTTTATTAATATTGCCTATGTGAACGATTTCAACGATCTAAAATGTTTGAAAATGTTTTTTTTTTAAAAAATTTTCAACGGTTTTAACGCGTAAAACAGCATAAAACGACGAATTTTTATTATTCTTTTTTTATTAATATTAGTCGAGAACGATTTCAACGATCTAAAAATGCTTGAAAATGCTTTTTTTAAGCAAAACAGCAGTTTTGAGTTTAATCAGCGTTTTAACGCGAAAAACACAAAAAAAAGAGAAATTTTATTATTCGTTTTTATTAATATTGCCCGGGTAACGATTTCAACGATCTAAAATGCTTGAAAATGCATTTTAGCAATAAAACCCCTTTGGCTTTAATTTGCTTTTTAACGCGTAAAAACATAAAAAAACGAATTTTTTTATCATTCGTTTTTATTAATATTGCTTCTATTTGAACGATTTCAACGATCTAAAATGCTTGAAAATGTTTATTTTAGAAAAAACAGCACGTTTTGAGTTTTAATCGCGATTTAACGCGTAAAACAGCATAAAACGACGAATTTATTATTATTCGTTTTTATTAATATTGCTTCTATTTGAACGATTTCAACGTCAAAAATGCTTGAAAATGCTTATTTTAGCAAAACAGCACGCTTTGAGCTTTAACGCGTTTTAACGCGTAAAACAGCAAAAAAACGCAAAATTTTTATTATTCTTTTTTTATTAATATTGCGTCTATTTGAACGATTTAAACGATCTAAAATGCTTGAAAATGCTTATTTTAGCAAAACGCACGTTATGATTTAATCTGCGTTTTAACGCGAAAAAGATAAAAACGACAAAATTTTTTTATTATTCGTTTTTTTTAAATTTTTTTCTATTTAACGATTTCAACGATAAAAAATGCTTGAAAATGTTATTTTAGCAAAACAGCACGTTTTGAGTTTAATCTGCGTTTTAACGCGTAAAAAGATAAAACGACGTTTTTAAAAACGATTTTTAAAATTGCGTCTTTTTAAACGATTTCAACGATCAAAAATGCTTGAAAATGATTATTTTAGAAAAACAGCACGTTTTGAGTTTAATCTGCGTTTTAACGCGTAAAACACATAAAACGACGAATTTTTATTATTCGTTTTTTTAAATAGTTTATTTGAACGTTTCAACGATGTAAAATGCTTGAAAATGCTTATTTTAGCAAAACAGCACGTTTTGAGCTTTAATCTGGTTTTAACGCGTAAAACAGCAAAAAAACCGCAAAATTTTTTATTATTCTTTTTTTATTAATATTGCTTTCATTTGAACGATTTCAACGATCAAAAATGCTTGAAAATGCTTTTTTTTTCGCAAAACAGCACTTTTTTGAGCTTTTTCTGCTTTTTTAACGCGTAAAACAGCAAAAAAAAGGGGCAATTTTTTATTATTCTTTTTTTATTAATATTGAGTCGATTTGAACGATTTAAACGATCTAAAATGCTTGAAAATGCTTATTTTTGGAAAAAACAGCACGTTTTGAGTTTTAATCTGCGTTTTAACGCGAAAAAACAGCATAAAAACGCCCAAATTTTTTATTATTTTTTTTTTATTAATATTGGGGTCTATTTGAACGATTTCAACGATCTAAAATGTTTTGAAAATGCTTTTTTAGCAAAACACCCCTTTTTTGAGCAATCTGCGTTTTTTGCGTAAAACAGAAAAAAGGGGGGAAAAATTTTTTTATTATTCTTTTTTTTATTAATATTGCGTCTATTTGAACGATTTCAACGTTTCAAAAATGCTTGAAAATGCTTATTTTAGCAACACCGCACGTTTTATTTTAATCTGCTTTTTTTAGCGCGAAAAAACAGCAAAAAAACGACAATTTTTATCTTTTCTTTTTTTATTAATATTGCTTCTATTTGAACAATTTCAACGATCTAAAATGCTTAAAAATTTTCTTATTTTTAGCAAAAAAAGAAATATTGAGTTTTAATCTGGTTTTAACGCGAAAAACAGCATAAAACGACAAAATTTTTATTATTCTTTTTTTATTAATATTGCTTTCTAGGAACTTTTAAACGATCAAAAAGCAAAAAATGCATTTTTTTAGCAAAACAGCACGTTTTGAGTTTTTAAACCCTGCTTTTTAACGCGTAAAACAAAAATAAAACAACGGATTTTTATTATTTTTTTATTCATATTGTTTCCCTATTTAAACGTTTAAAGTTTAAAATGCTTAAAAATTGCATTTTTGAAAAAACACGTTTTGAGTTTTTAATCTGCTTTTTAAGGGGAAAAACAGCAAAAAAACGACAATTTTTATTATTCGTTTTTATTAATATTGCTTCTATTTAACGTTTTTAAGGATCTAAAATGTTTTGAAAATGCTTTTTTTAAACAAAAAAGCACGTTTTGAGTTTTTAATCTGCGTTTTAAGGGTAAAACAGCAAAAAAAACGACGAAATTTTTTATTGTTTTTATTAATATTGCGTCTATTTTAACGATTTCAACGTTTCAAAATGTTAAATCCCAATTTTAGCAAAACAGCACTTTTTTGGGGTTTTAAATCTGCGTTTTAACGCGTAAAACAGCATAAAACAAAAAATTTTTTTTATTTTTCCCTTTTTTTATTAATTTTTCTTCTATTTGAAGGGTTTCAAGGGTCTAAAAAAAATAGAAAATGCTTATTTTAGAAAAAACAGCACGTTTGAAACCCCTGCGTTTTAACGCGTAAAACAGCAAAAAAAGGGAAAAAATTTTTTATTATTTTTTTTTTATTAATATTGCTTTTTTTTAAAAACGATTTCAACGATCAAAAATGCTTAAAAATGCTTTTTTTAGCAAAAAGCACTTTTTTGAACTTTAAGGGGGTTTTAACGCGTAAAACAGCATAAAAACGACAAAATTTTTTTTATTATTCTTTTTTATTAATATTGCGTTTTTGAAAGGGTTTAAAACGATCAAAAACCCTTGAAAATGTTTTTTAAGCAAAACAGCACTTTTTTGAGTTTTTAATCGCGTTTTGCGTAAAACAACATAAAAACAAACAAATTTTTTTATTATTTTTTTTTATTAATATTGCTTCTATTTAAAACCGTTTTCCCAACGTCTAAAATGCTTAAAAAATGCTTATTTTAAAAAAAACAGCACTTTTTGAGTTTTAAAATCTGCGTTTTAACGCGAAAAACAGCAAAAAAACGACAAATTTTTTTTTATTATTCTTTTTGGGTTTTTTGCTTCTATTTGAACTATTTCAACGATCTAAAAATGCTTGAAAATGCTTATTTTAGCAAAACAGCACGTGTTGAGGCTTCAATCTGCGTTTTAACGCGTAAAACAGCATAGAAACGACGAAATTTTATTATTCGTTTTTATTAATATTGCTTCTATTTTGAACGATTTCAACGATCTAAAATGCTTGAAAATGCTTTATTTTAGCAAAACAGCACGTTTTGAGCTTTAATCTGCGTTTTAACGCGTAAAACAGCATAAAACAACGGATTTTTGTATTATTTGTTTTTATTCATATTGCTTCTATTTGAACGATTTCAACGATCTAAAATGCTTGAAATTGCTTATTTTAGCAAAACAGCGCGTTTTGAGCTTTAATCGCGTTTTAACGCGTAAAAGAGCATAAAACGACGAAATTTTTATTATTCGTTTTTATTAATATTGCGTCTATTTGAACGATTTCAACGATCTAAAATGCTTGAAAATGCTTATTTTAGCAAAACAGCACGTTTTGAGCTTTTAATCTGCGTTTTAACGCGTAAAACAGCATAAAACGACGAATTTTTATTATTCGTTTTTATTAATATTGCTTCTATTTGAACGATTTCAAGGATCTACAATGCTTGAAAATGCTTATTTTAGCAAAACAGCACGTTTTGAGCTTTAATCTGCGTTTTAACGCGTAAAACAAAGCATAAAAACGACGAAATTTTAATAATTCGTTTTTATTAATATTGCGTCTATTTGAACGATTTCAACGATCTAAAATGCTTGAAAATGATTATTTTAGCAAAAACAGCACGTTTTGAGCTTTTAATCTGCGTTTTAACGCGTAAAACTGCATAAAAACGACGAATTTTTATTATTAGTTTTTATTAATATTGCTTCTATTTGAACGATTTCAACGGATCTAAAATGCTTGAAAATGCTTATTTTAGCAAAACAGCACGTTTTGAGCTTTAATCTGCGTTTTAACGCGTAAAACAGCATAAAAACGACGAAATTTTTATTATTCGTTTTATTAATATTGCTTCTATTTGAACGATTTCAACGATCTAAAATGCTTTGAAAATGCTTATTTTAGCAAAACAGCACTTTTTTGGTTTTTTTTGGTTTAAAAAAAAAAAAAAAAAAATTTTTTTTTTTTTTTTTTTTTTTTTGGTTTAAATTTAAAATTTAAAAAAAAAACCCGGGGAAAGGGGGGTTTTTTGGTTTAAAAAAAAAAAAAAGGGTTTTTTTTAAATTTTTTTTAACAAAAAACCGTTTTTTAAAAATTTTTAAAAAAGGGTTTAAAATTTTTTTTAAAAAAAAAAAAGGGGGGTTTTAATTTTTTTTTTTAAAAAAATTTCCAAAAAGGGGAAAATTTTTTTTTTTTTTTTTTTTTTAAAAAAAAAGGGGAAAAAAAATTTTTTAAAGGGGTTAAAAAAAAAAATTTTTTTTTTTTTTTTTAAAAAAGAAAATTTCCCTTTAAAAAAAATTTTTTTTTTTTCCCAAAAAAAAAAAAATTTTTTTTTTTTAAAAAGGAAAAACCTTTTTTTTAAAAAGGTTTTTTTGGGGGGAAAAAAAAAATTTTTTATTTTCCCTTTTTTTTTCCTTTTTGGAAAAACCCAAAAAAAAAATTTAAAAAAAAATTTTTTTTTTAAATTCGGTTTTAATTAAAAAATAAAAAAAAAAAATTTTTTTTTTAAAAAATTTTTTAAAAAAACCAAAAACAAAAATTTTTTTAAAATTTTTTTAAAAAAAACCCTTTTAAAATTTTAACCTTTTAAAAGGGAAAAAGTTTTTAAAAAAAATTTTTTTTTTTTTTTAAAAATTTTTTAAAAAAAAACCCGGGGAAAAATTTTTTTTTTTTTTTTTTAAAAAATTTTTTTTTCCCTTTTTAAAAAAAAAAAGGGGTTTTTTTTTTTTTTTAAAAGGAAAAAAAAAAAAAAAATTTTTTAAAAAAAAATTTTTTTGGAAAAAATTTTTTTAAAAATTTTTTTTAAAAGCTTAAAAGCAAAAGGGTTTTTAAATTTTTTTTTTTTAAAAAAAAAAAAAAAATTTTTTAAATTTGTTTTTTAATTTTCCCGAATTTTTTTAAACCCTTTTGGAAAAGGAAAAAAAAAGGTTTTAATTTTTTTTTTTAAAAAAAAAAAAATTTTTTTTTTTTTAAAATTTTTTTTAAAAAACCCTTTTTTTTTTTTTTTAAAAAAAAAAAAGGGGTTTTTTTTTTTTTTAAAAAAAAATTTTAAAAAATTTTTTTTTAAATTTTTTTTTTTAAAAAAAAACCCCCCTTTTTTTAAAAAAAAACCTTTAAAAACCAAAACCCTTTTTTTTTTTTAAAAAAAAAAAATTTTTTTTTTTTAAAAAAAGGTTTTTTTCCCCGGGGTTTGGGGGTTTTTTTTTTTTTAAAAAAAAAAAAAATTTTTTTTTTTTTTTAAAAAAAAAAATTTTTAAAAATTTTTTTTTTAAAGTTTTTTTTTCCCAAAAGGGGAAAAAAAAAATTTTTTTTGGAAAATTTAAAAAAACCCAAAAAAAAATTTTTTTTTAAAAAAATTTTTTTAAAAATTTTTTTTTAAAAAATTTTGAAAAAATTTTTTTCCTTTTTAAAAAAATTTTTTTTTTAAAAAAATTTTTTTAAAAAAAAAAAAGGGGGGGGAAAAAAAAAATTTTTTTTTTTTTTTTTTTTTCCCTTTAAAAAAATTTTTAAAACCCCTTTTAAAACCCTTTTAAAAAAAACGTTTTGGGAAAAAAAAAAAAATTTTTTTTTAAAAAATTTTTTTTTTTAAAGGGGTTTTTGGGGGGAAAAAAATTTTTAAAAAAAAAATTTGGGGGCCTTTTTTGGGGGGAAAAAAAAAAAAATTTTTTTTTTTTTTTTTTTTGGGATTTTTTCCCCTTTCCCCTTTTAAAAAATTTTTTCCCCCCCCTTTTTTAAAAGAAAAAAAAAATTTTTAAATTTTTCTAAATATGCTTAGAACGATTTCAACGATCTAAAATGCTGAAAATGCTTATTTTAGCAAAACAGCACGTTTTGAGCTTTAATCTGCGATTTAACGCGTAAAACAGCATAAAACGACGAATTTATTATTATTCGTTTTTATTAATATTGCTTCTATTTGAACGATTTCAACGATCTAAAATGCTTGAAAATGCTTATTTTAGCAAAACGAGCACGCTTTGAGCTTTAATCTGCGTTTTAACGCGTAAAACAGCATAAAACGACAAAATTTTTATTATTCGTTTTTATTAATATGCGTCTATTTGAACGATTTCAACGATCTAAAATGCTTGAAAATGCTTATTTTAGCAAAACAGCACGTTATGAGCTTTAATCTGCGTTTTAACGCGTAAAACAGCATAAAACGACGAAATTTTTATTATTCGTTTTTATTAATATTGCTTCTATTTGAACGATTTCAACGATCAAAAATGCTTGAAAATGCTTATTTTAGCAAAACAGCACGTTTTGAGCTTTAATCTGCGTTTTAACGCGTAAAACAGCATAAAACGACGAAATTTTAATAATCGATTTATTAAAATTGCGTCTATTTATTTGATTTCAACGATCTAAAATGCTTGAAAATGATTATTTTAGCAAAACAGCACGTTTTGAGCTTTAATCTGCGTTTTAACGCGTAAAACAGCATAAAAACGACGAATTTTTATTATTCGTTTTTATTAATATTGCTTCTATTTGAACGATTTCAACGATGTAAAATGCTTGAAAATGCTTATTTTAGCAAAACAGCACGTTTTGAGCTTTAATCTGCGTTTTAACGCGTAAAACAGCATAAAAACCGCGAAATTTTTATTATTCGTTTTTTATTAATATTGCGTCTATTTGAACGATTTCAACGATCTAAAATGCTTGAAAATGCTTATTTTCGCAAAACAGCACGTTTTGAGCTTTAATCTGCGTTTTAACGCGTAAAACAGCATAAAACGACGAATTTTTATTATTCGTTTTTATTAATATTGAGTCGATTTGAACGATTTCAACGATCTAAAATGCTTGAAAATGCTTATTTTAGCAAAACAGCACGTTTTGAGCTTTAATCTGCGTTTAACGCGTAAAACAGCATAAAACGACAAAATTTTTATTATTCGTTTTTATTAATATTGCGTCTATTTGAACGATTTCAACGATCTAAAATGCTTGAAAATGCTTATTTTAGCAAAACAGCACGTTATGAGCTTTAATCTGCGTTTTAACGCGTAAAACAGCATAAAAACGAGGAATTTTATATTATTGGTTTTATTAATATTGCGTCTATTTGAACGATTTCAACGATCTAAAATGCTTGAAAATGCTTATTTTAACAAAACAGGACGTTTTGAGCTTTAATCTGCGTTTTAACGCGTAAAACAGCATAAAACGACGAAATTTTTATTATTCGTTTTTATTAATATAAGCTCTATTTGAACGATTTCAACGATCAAAATGCTGAAAATGCTTATTTTAGCAAAACAGCACGTTTTGAGCTTTAATCTGCGTTTTAACGCGTAAAACAGCATAAAACGACAAAATTTTTATTATTCCTTTTTATTAATATTGCTTCTATTTGAACGATTTCAACGATCTAAAATGTTTGAAAATGCTTATTTTAGCAAAACAGCACTTTTTGAGCTTTAATCTGCGTTTTTAACGCGTAAAACACATAAAACGACGAAATTTTAATAATTCGATTTATTAAAATTGCGTCTATTGAACTTGTCAACGATCTAAAATGCTTGAAAATGATTATTTTTAGCAAAACAGCACGTTTTGAGCTTTAATCTGCGTTTTAACGCGTAAAACAGCATAAAAACGACAAATTTTTTTATTATTCGTTTTTATTAATATTGCTTCTATTTGAACGATTTCAACGATCTAAAATATTTGAAAATGCTTATTTTAGCAAAACAGCACGTTTTGAGCTTTAATCTGCGTTTTAACGCGTAAAACAGCATAAAACGACGAAATTTTAATAATTCGATTTATTAAAATTGCGTCTATTTAACTATTCAACGATCTAAAATGCTTGAAAATGATTATTTTAGCAAAACAGCACGTTTGAGCTTTAATCTGCGTTTTAACGCGTAAAACAGCATAAAACGACGAATTTTTTTATTATTCGTTTTTTTAATATTCTTCTATTTGAACGATTTCAACGATGTAAAATGCTTGAAAATGCTTATTTAGCAAAACAGCACGTTTTAGCTTTAATCTGCGTTTTAACGCGTAAACAGCATAAAACCGCAGAAATTTTATTATTCGTTTTATTAATATTGCGTCTATTTGAACGATTTCAACGATCTAAAATGCTTGAAAATGCTTATTTTAGCAAAACAGCACGTTTTGAGCTTTAATCTGCGTTTTAACGCGTAAAACAGCATAAAACGACGAATTTTTATTATTCGTTTTTATTAATATTGATCGATTTGAACGATTTCAACGATCTAAAATGCTTGAAAATGCTTATTTTAGCAAAACAGCACGTTTTGAGCTTTAATCTGCGTTTTAACGCGTAAAACAGCATAAAAGACGAAATTTTTATTATTCGTTTTTATTAATATTGCTTCTATGTGAACGATATCAACGATCTAAAATGCTTGAAAATGCTTATTTTACCAATACAGCACGCTTTGAGTTTTTAATCTGCGTTTTAACGCGTAAAACACATAAAAACAACGAATTTTTTATCATTCGTTTTTATTAATATTGCTTCTATTTGAACGATTTCAACGATCTAAAATGCTTGAAAATGCTTATTTTAGCAAAACAGCACGTTTTGAGCTTTAATCTGCGATTTAACGCGTAAAACAGCATAAAAACGACAATTTATTATTATTCGTTTTATTAATATTGCTTCTATTTGAACGATTTCAACGATCTAAAATGCTTGAAAATGCTTATTTTAGCAAAACAGCACGCTTTGAGCTTTAATCTGCGTTTTAACGCGTAAAACAGCTTATAAACGACAAAATTTTTATTATTCGTTTTATTAATATTGCGTCTATTTGAACGATTTCAACGATCTAAAATGCTTGAAAATGCTTATTTTAGCAAAACAGCAGTTATAGAGCTTTAATCTGCGTTTTAACGCGTAAACACATAAAACGAGGAATTTTATATTATTGGTTTTATTAATATTGCGTCTATTTGAACGATTTCAACGATCTAAAATGCTTGAAAATGCTTATTTTAACAAAACAGGACGTTTTGAGCTTTTAATCTGCGTTTTAACGCGTAAAACAAAACGAATTTTTATTATTCGTTTTGTTATTAATATTGTCTATGTGAACGATTTCAACGATCTAAAATGCTTGAAAATGCTATTTTAACCAAACAGCACGCTTTGAAGCTTTTAATCTGCGTTTTAACGCGTAAAACACATAAAAACAACAATTTTTATCATTCGTTTTTATTAAATTGCTTCTATTTGAACGATTTCACGATCTAAAATGCTTGAAAATGCTTATTTTAGCAAAAACAGCACGTTTTGAGCTTTAATCTGCGATTTAACGCGTAAAACGCTAAAAACGGAATTTATTTTATCGTTTTTTTTAATTCTTCTTTTGAACGATTTCAACGATCTAAAATGCTTGAAAATGCTTATTTTAGCAAAACAGCACGCTTTGAAGCTTTCAATCTGATTTTAACGCGTAAAAACAATAAAACGACAAAATTTTTTATTATTCGTTTTATTAATATGCGTCTATTTAACGTTTCAACGATCTAAAATGCTTGAAAATGCTTATTTTAGCAAAACAGCACGTTTGAGCTTTAATCTGCGTTTTAACGCGTAAAACGCATAAAAAACAGAATTTTATATTATTGGTTTTATTAATATTGCAGTCTATTTGAACGATTTCACGATCTAAAATGCGAAAATGCTTATTTTACAAAACAGGACGTTTGAGCTTTAATCTGCGTTTTAACGCGTAAATCACATAAAACGACGAAATTTTTATTATTTGTTTTTATTAATATTGCTTCTATTTGAACGATTTCACGATCTAAATGCTTGAATAATGCTTATTTTACGCAAAACAGCACGTTTTGAGCTTTAATCTGCGTTTTAACGCGTAAAACAGCAAGCATAAAAAAACGACGAATTTTTTATTATTCGTTTTTATTTCTATTAATATTGCTTCTATTTGAACGATTTCAACGATCTAAAATGCTTGCAATGCTTATTTTTAGCAAAACAGCACGTTTTGAGCTTTTAATCTGCGTTTTTAACGCGTAAGACAGCATAAAACGACGAAATTTTATTATTCGTTTTTATTAATATTAGCTTCTATTTGAGATAGAACGATTTCAACGATGTAAAATGCTTGAAAATGCTTATTTTAGCAAAACAGCCCTTTACGAGCTTTAATCTGCGTTTTAACGCGTAAAACAGCATAAAAACAACGAATTTTTTTATTATTTGTTTTTTATTAATTGCTCCTATTTGAACGATTTCAACGATCTAAAATGCTTGAAAATGCTTTTTTAGCAAAACAGCGCGTTTTGAGCTTTAATCTGCGTTTTAACGCGTAAAAGACATAAAACGACGATTTTTTTATTATTCGTTTTTTGTTAATATTGCTTCTATTTGAACGATTTCAACGATCTAAAATGCTTGAGAATCTTATTTTAGCAAAACGCACGTTTTGAGCTTTAATCTGCATTTTAACGCGTAAACAGCATAAAACGACGAAATTTTTATTATTCGTTTTTATTAATATTGCGTCTATTTGAACGATTTCAACGATCTAAAAGCTGAAAATGATTATTTTAGCAAAACAGCACGTTTTGAGCCTTAATCTGCGTTTTAACGCGTAAAACAGCATAAAACGACGAATTTTTATTATTCGTTTTTATTAATATTGCTTCTATTTGGACGATTTCAGCGATCTAAAATGCTTGAAAATGCTTATTTTAGCAAAACAGCACGTTTTGAGCTTTAATCTGCGTTTTAACGCGTAAAAGAACATAAAAACGACGAATTTTTTTATTCGTTTTTATTAATATTGCGTCTATTTGAACAATTTCAACGATCTAAAATGCTTGAAATTGCTTATTTAGCAAAACAGCACGTTTTGAGCTTTAATCTGCGTTTTAACGCGTAAAACAGCATAAAACGACGAATTTTTATTATTCGTTTTTTTAATTTTGTTTCTATTTGAACGATTTAAACGATCTAAAATGCTTGAAAATGATTATTTTACCCAAAACAGTACTTTTTGGGGTTTTTAATCTGCGTTTTAACGCGTAAAACAGCAAAAAAACGACAAATTTTTTTATTATTCTTTTTTATTAATTTTTTGCTTCTATTTGAACGATTTAAACGATCTAAAATCCAAAAATGCATATTTTAGCAAAACAGCACCGTTTTGAGTTTTTAATCTGCTTTTTTAACGCGTAAAAAACAAAAAAACGACGAATTTTTATTATTCTTTTTTTATTAATTTCTTCTATTTGAACGATTTCAACGATCAAAATGTTTGAAAATGTTTTTTTTAGAAAAAACAGCACTTTTTGAGTTTTTAATTTTGCTTTTTTAACGCGAAAAAACAACAAAAAAACGGGGGGAATTATTCTTTTTTTATTAATATTGCTTCTATTTGAACGATTTCAACGATCTAAAATGCTTGAAAATATTATTTTAGCAAAACAGTACTTTTTGAGTTTTTCTGCTTTTTTAACGCGTAAAAAAAAGCAAAAAACGACGTTTTTTTATTATTCTTTTTTATTAATATTGCTTTTTTGAACGACCGATCAAAAATCCGAAAATCTTTTTTTTTAGCACAACGCACTTTTTTGAGTTTTTAATCTGCGTTTTAACGCGAAAAACATTTTTAGAAACGACAAAAATTTTTATTTTTTTTATTAATATTGCTTCTATTTGAACGATTTCAACGTCTAAAATGCGAAATTGCTTATTTTAGAAAAAACCAGCCTTTTTGAGTTTTTTTTTCTGCTTTTTTAAGGGTAAAACAGCATAAAACAACGGTTTTTTTTTATTATTTGTTTTATTCATATTGCTTCTATTTGAACGTTTTCCCAACGATCTAAAATGCGAAAATGTTTTATTTTAGCAAAAAAAGCACGTTTTGAGTTTTTAACCCTGTTTTTTTTAACGCGTAAAAAAACAAAAAAAGCGGAAATTTTTAATTATTCTTTTTTTATTAATTTTCTTTTTTAACGATTTAAAGGGTCTAAAATGCTTGAAAATGTTTTAATTTTTACCCCAAAACAGCACTTTTTGAGCTTTTTCTGCGTTTTAACGCTTAAAACCCAACAAAAAAACGAAAAATTTTTTTAATTCTTTTTTTATTAATATTGCTTCTTTTTGGGGCGTTTAAACGATCTAAAATACTTGAAAATGCTTATTTTAGAAAAACGCACTTTTTGAGTTTTAATCGGTTTTAACGCGTAAAAAAACATAAAACGACGAAATTTTATTATTCGTTTTTTATTAATCCCTGCTTCTATTTGAACGATTTCAACGATCTAAAATGCTTGAAAATGCTTATTTTAGCAAAACTGCACGTTTTGAGCTTTAATCTGCGTTTTAACGCGTAAAACAGCATAAAAACGACGAATTTTATTATTCGTTTTTTATTAATATTGCTTCTATTTGAACGATTTCAACGATCTAAAATGCTTGAAAATGCTTATTTTAGCAAAACAGCACGTTTGAGCTTTTAATCTGCGTTTTAACGCGTAAAACAGCATAAAAACGACGAAATTTTTATTATTAGCTTTTTATTAATATTGCGTCTATTTGAACGATTTCAACGATCCAAAATGCTTGAAAATGCTTATTTTAGCAAAAACAGCACGTTTGAGCTTTAATCTCGTTTTAACGCGTAAAACAACATAAAAACGACGAATTTTTATTATTCGTTTTTATTAATATTGCGTCTATTTGAACGATTTCACCGATCTAAAATGCTTGAAAATGATTATTTTAGCAAAACAGCACGTTTTGAGCTTTAATCTGCGTTTTAACGCGTAAAACAGCATAAAACGACGAATATTTTATTATTCGTTTTTATTAATATTCCTTCTATTTGAACGATTTCAACCATCTAAAATGCTTGAAAATGCTTATTTTAGCAAAACAGCACGTTTTGAGCTTTAATCTGCGTTTTAACGCGTAAAACAGCATAAAAACGACGAATTTTTATTATTCGTTTTTATTATATGTTCTATTTGAAGGATTTCAACGATCTAAAATGCTTGAAAATGCTTATTTTAGCAAAACAGCACGTTTTGAGTTTAATCTGCGTTTTAACGCGTAAAACAGCATAAAAACAACGAATTTTTTATTATTTGTTTTTTTAATATTGCTTCTATTTGAACGATTTCAACGATCTAAAATGCTTGAAAATGATCATTTTAGCAAAACAGTACGTTTTGAGTTTTAATCTGCGTTTTAACGCGTAAAACAGCATAAAAACGACGAATTTTTTATTATTCGTTTTTATTAATTTGCTTCTATTTGAACGATTTCAACGATCTAAAATGCTTGAAATTGCTTATTTTAGCAAAACAGCACGTTTTGAGTTTAATCTGCGTTTTAACGCGTAAAACATCATAAAACGACGAAATTTTTATTATTCGTTTTTATTAAATTGTTCTATTTGAAACGATTTCAACGATCAAAAATGCTTGAAAATGATTATTTTAGCAAAACAGTACGTTTTGAGCTTTAATCTGCGTTTTTAACGCGTAAAACAGCATTAAAACGACGAATTTTTATTATTCGTTTTTATAATATTCTTCTATTTGAACGATTTCAACGATCTAAAATGCTTGAAAATGCTTATTTTTAGCAAAACAGCACGTTTTGAGCTTTTAATTTGCGTTTTAACGCGTAAAACAGCATAAAAACGACTGAAATTTTATTATTGTTTTTATTAATATTGCTTCTATTTGAACGATTTCAACGATCTAAAATGCTTGAAAATGCTTATTTTAGCAAAACTTGTTTTTGAGTTTATCTGCGTTTTAACGCTAAAACAGCATAAAAACGACGAATTTTTATTATTAGTTTTATTAATATTGCTTATTTGAACGATTTCAACGATCTAAAATGCTTGAAAATGCTTATTTTAGCAAAAAGCACGTTTTGAGTTTTAATCTGCGTTTTAACGCGTAAAACAGCATAAAAACGACGAAATTTTATTATTCGCTTTTATTAATATTGCGTCTATTTGAACGACTTTCAACGATCAAAATGCTTGAAAATGCTTATTTTAGCAAAACAGCACGTTTTGAGCTTTAATCTGCGTTTTAACGCGTAAAACAGCATAAAACGACGAATTTTTATTATTCGTTTTTATTAATATTGCTTCTATTTGAACGATTTCAACGATCTAAAATACTTGAAAATGCTTATTTAAGCAAAACAGCACGTTTTGAGCTTTTAATCTGCGTTTTAACGCGTAAAACAGCATAAAAACGACGAAATTTTTTATTATTCGTTTTTATTAATATTGCGTCTATTTTAACGATTTCAGCGATCTAAAATTGAAAGCTTATTTTAGCAAAACAGCACGTTTTGAGCTTTTAATCTGCGTTTTAACGCGTAAAACAGCATAAAAACGACGAAATTTTTATTATTCATTTTTATTATTATTGCTTCTATTTGAACGATTTCAACGATCTAAAATTGCTTGAAAATGCTTATTTTAGCGGAACAGCACGTTTTGAGCTTTAATTGTGTTTTAACGCGTAAAACAGCATAAAACCACGAAATTTTTATTATTCGTTTTATTAATATTGCGTCATTTGAACGATTTCAACGATCTAAAATGCTTGAAAATGATTATTTTAGCAAAACAGCACGTTTTGAGCTTTTATCTGCGTTTTAACGCGTAAAACAGCATAAAAACGACGAAATTTTTATTATTCGTTTTATTAATATTGCGTCTATCTGAACGATTTCAACGATCTAAAATGCTTGAAAATGTATTTTAGCAAAACAGCACGTTTTGAGCTTTAATCTGCGTTTAACGCGTAAAACAGCATAAAACGACGAATTTTTATTATTGTTTTTATTAATATTGCTTCTATTTGAACGATTTCAACGATCTAAAATGCTTGAAAATGCTTATTTTAGCAAAAACCGCACGTTTTGAGCTTTTAATCTGCGTTTTAACGCGTAAACAACATAAAAACGACGAAATTTTTATTATTCGTTTTTTTATTATTCCTTCTATTTGAACGATTTCAACCATCTAAAATGCTTGAAAATGCTTATTTTAGCAAAACAGCACGTTTGAGCTTTAATCTGCGTTTTAACGCGTAAAACAGCATAAAAACGACGAAATTTTTATTATTCGTTTTTATTATTATTGCTTCTATTTGAACGATTTCAACCATCTAAAATGCTTGAAAATGCTTATTTTAGCAAAAACAGCACGTTTTGTGCTTTAATCTGCGTTTTAACGCGTAAAACAGCATAAAACGACGAAATTTTAACGATTTAACTTAAAATGTTTAAAATGCATTTTAGAAAACCCCGTTTTAGCTTTAACCTTTTTTTTAAAAAAAAAAAAAATTTTTTATTTTTTTTTTTAAATTCCATTTAAGTTTCCCGATCAAAATGCTTGAAAAGCTTTTTTAGAAAACCCCGTTTTTTTAACCTTTTTAACGAAAAAAATTTTAAAAAAGTTTTTTATTTTTTGTTTTTAAAAAATTTTGGTCATTTGAAATTTAAACAAAAGCTTAAAAGCTTATTTTGAAAACGCTTTTTAGCTTTAACCCGTTTTATGCGTAAAACAATAAAACGCTTTTTTTTAAACGTTTTTTTAAAATTTTGCTTTTGAAGATTTCCGTTAAAATGTTTGAAAAATTTTTTGAAAAGCTTTTTACTTTTTTTTTTAAAAAAACGATAAAAAAATTTTTTATTATTTTTTTTTTATTAAATTGTTTTATTTGCTTTTACAAAAAAGGAAAATGCTTTTTTAAGCAAAACGCATTTAGCAATTTTTTTTACCGTTTTTAAATTTTTTTTTTTTTTTTTAAATTTTTTATTTGTATTTCAACAAAAAAAACCTTTTTAAAAAAAAAAAACTTTATTTAATTTTTTAAGCGTAAAAAAAAACGAAAATTTTTAAAAAAATTTTTTTTTTTTAAAAGCGTTATTTTAACGTTTAACGCTAAAAAAAATTTTTTTTTAAAAAAGATTTTTGGTTTAATTTTTTAGCAAAAAACGATAAAACGACAAATTTTTTTTTCTTTTTTAAACCCTTTTTTAAACTTTAAGGTTAAAAGCGAAAAGCTTAACAGAAACCTTTTATTTTTTGTTTTAACGCGTAAAAACAAAAACCACAAATTTTTTTAAATTCTTTTTTTTAAAAAGCCTTTTAAAGTTTAACGTTTAAAAAGCGAAAACTTAAGCAAAAAACTTTTTTATTTTAATTGCTTTTTTAAACCCAAAAAACAAAAAAAGCGAAATTTTTTAAAAAGTTTTTTTTTAAATTTTGCGTTTTTAACGTTTAAACCACTAAAAGCAAAAATTTATTTTCCAAAAAATTTGGGTTTAATTGCTTTTTGTTAAAGGAAAAAAAAAGCGTTTTTTTTCGTTTTATTAATTTTCCTTTTAACGTTTAACACTAAAAGGAAAAATGCTTATTTTGAAAAACATTTTGGTTTTTAAATTGCGTTTAACGCAAAAAAGTAAAAGCATTTTAATTTTTTTTTTTAAAAATTTTTTCTTTTAACTTTTAACACAAAAAAGCAAAAATTTATTTTTTGAAAAAACCCTTTTTTTAAATTTTTTTTAAGCTAAAACAAAAAAAACGAAAAATTTTTATTTTCCTTTTTTTTAAATTTTTTTTAAAACTTTTCAAACAAAATTTAAATCTTTTTTAAAATGCTTTTTTGGGCTTTTACCGTTTTAAGCTAAAAAAGAAAAAAACAAAAATTTTTTTATTCTTTTTTATTAAACGCTTTTAACGAAAAATTAAAAATGTTTTGAAAATATTTTTTAAAAACGATTTTAGTTTTAATTGTTTTAAGCAAAAAGCTAAAAACGACGTTTTAAGTTTTTTTTTTGCTTTAGAAAAACGACAAATTTAAAATTTTTTTTTTAAAAAAGAACTTTTTTTTTTAACGCTTTTTTTAACGGTAAAAAAAAAACAAATTTTTTTTTTTTTTTAATTGCTTCTTTTTTTAAACCCAAAATGCTTAAAAAAAGTTTTTTAAAAACCTTTTTATTTTTAACTGCTTTTTCGTAAAACAAAAAAAACGAAAAATTTTTTATACGTTTTTTTTAAAATTTTGCATTTAACGTTTAAACGTAAATGCTTGAAAAGATTTTTTTACAAAACGCTTTTGGCTTAATTTTTTAAAGAAAAAAACGAAAAAAACGCTTTTTTCTTTTTTTTTTTTTTTTTTTTTTTTTTTTTTTTTTTTTTTTTTTTTTTTTTTTTTTTTTTTTTTTTTTTTTTTTTTTTTTTTTTTTTTTTTTTTTTTTTTTTTTTTTTTTTTTTTTTTTTTTTTTTTTTTTTTTTTTTTTTTTTTTTTTTTTTTTTTTTTTTTTTTTTTTTTTTTTTTTTTTTTTTTTTTTTTTTTTTTTTTTTTTTTTTTTTTTTTTTTTTTTTTTTTTTTTTTTTTTTTTTTTTTTTTTTTTTTTTTTTTTTTTTTTTTTTTTTTTTTTTTTTTTTTTTTTTTTTTTTTTTTTTTTTTTTTTTTTTTTTTTTTTTTTTTTTTTTTTTTTTTTTTTTTTTTTTTTTTTTTTTTTTTTTTTTTTTTTTTTTTTTTTTTTTTTTTTTTTTTTTTTTTTTTTTTTTTTTTTTTTTTTTTTTTTTTTTTTTTTTTTTTTTTTTTTTTTTTTTTTTTTTTTTTTTTTTTTTTTTTTTTTTTTTTTTTTTTTTTTTTTTTTTTTTTTTTTAAAAAAAAAAAAAAAAAAAAAAAAAAAAAAAAAAAAAAAAAAAAAAAAAAAAAAAAAAAAAAAAAAAAAAAAAAAAAAAAAAAAAAAAAAAAAAAAAAAAAAAAAAAAAAAAAAAAAAAAAAAAAAAAAAAAAAAAAAAAAAAAAAAAAAAAAAAAAAAAAAAAAAAAAAAAAAAAAAAAAAAAAAAAAAAAAAAAAAAAAAAAAAAAAAAAAAAAAAAAAAAAAAAAAAAAAAAAAAAAAAAAAAAAAAAAAAAAAAAAAAAAAAAAAAAAAAAAAAAAAAAAAAAAAAAAAAAAAAAAAAAAAAAAAAAAAAAAAAAAAAAAAAAAAAAAAAAAAAAAAAAAAAAAAAAAAAAAAAAAAAAAAAAAAAAAAAAAAAAAAAAAAAAAAAAAAAAAAAAAAAAAAAAAAAAAAAAAAAAAAAAAAAAAAAAAAAAAAAAATCCGTTTAACGCGTATAACAGTACATGCTAAAACGACGAATTTTTATTGGTTCGTTTTATTAATATTGCTTCATTTGAACGATTTCAACGATTCAAATGTTTGAAAATGCTTATTTTAGCAAAACAGCACGTTTTGAGCTTTTTAATCTGCGATTTAACGCGCGTAAAACAGCATAAAACGATGAATTGTTTATTATTCGTTTTTTATTAATATTGTTTATTTGAACGATTTCAACATCTAAAATGCTGAAAATGCTTATTTTAGAAGCAAAACAGCATCGTTTTGAGTTTTGACCCGCGTTTTAACGCGCGTAAAACAGCATAAAAAACGACGAATTTCTTATTATTCGCTTTTTGTTAATATTGCCTATTTGAACGACAGATCTGTATCGCTTGAAAATGCTTATTTTAGCAAATCAGCACGTTTTGAGTTTTTATCTGCGGCTTTAACGCGTAAAACAGCATAAAAACGAGAGGAAATTTTATTATTATCTGTTTTTATTAATATTGCGTTCATTCGAACGATTTCAACGATCTAAACAAAGCTTGAAAATGATTATTTTAGCAAACAGCACGTTTGAGCTTTAATCTGCGTTTTAACGCGTAAAAACAGCATAAAAACGACGAATTTTTTATTATTCGTTTTTATTATTAATATTGCTTCATTTGAACGATTTCAACGATTCAAAATGTTGAAAAATGCTATTTTAGCAAAACAGCACGTTTTAGAGGCTTTAATCTGCGTTTTAACGCGTAAACAGCATAAAAACGCATTTCAGCCCTTTATTATTCGTTTTATTATTATTGTTTATTTGAACGATTTCAAATATCTAAAAATGTTTGAAAATGCTTATATTTTAGCAAAACAGCACGTTTTGAGCTTTAATCTGCGTTTAACGCGTGTAAAACAGCATAAAACGACGAAATTTTATTTTCATACGTTTTTATTACTGTTGCGTCTATTTGAACGATTTCAACGATCTAAAATGCTTGAAAATGATTATTTTGAAGCAAACAGCACGTTTTGAGCATTAATCTGCGTGTTTTAACGCGTAAACAGCATAAAACGACGAATTTTTATTTACTGCTTTTTATTAATAT
This sequence comes from Dalotia coriaria, assembly GCF_025399875.1. NCBI lineage: Eukaryota > Metazoa > Arthropoda > Insecta > Coleoptera > Staphylinidae > Dalotia > Dalotia coriaria. The sequence continues at coordinate 16,086 of NW_027046029.1, read as the reverse complement.
TGGCTTCATTTGAACGATTTCAACCGTCTAAAATGCTTGAAAATGCTATTTTGAAGCGAAAACAGCATCGTTTTGAGTTTTAATCTGCGTTTTAACGCGTAAAAACAGGCATAAAAACGACGAAATTTTGTATTATTGGTTTTATTAATATTGCGTCTATTTGAAACGGATTTAACGATCTAGTAAAATGCCGGAAAATGATTATTTTAGCAAACAAGCATCGTTTTGAGCTTAATCTGCGTTTTAACGCGTAAAACAGCATAAAACGAATTTTATTGTCTGTTTTATAAATATTGCTTTATTTTGAACGATTTCAACGATCTAAAATGCTTGAGAATGCTTATTTTAGCAAAAACAGCACGTTTTCGAGCTTTACCCGGTGCGTTTTAACGCGTAAAACAGCGCATAAAACGACGAAATTTTCTTTATTATTATTCGTTTTTATTAATATTACTTATTTGAACATTTCAACGATCTGCAAAATGCTTGAAAATGCCTATGGTTTTAGCGCAAAAAAACAGCACGTGTTTTCTTTTGAGTTTATTCTGCGTTTTAACGCGTAAAATAGCATAAAACGACGAAATTTTATTATTCGTTTTTTACAATATTGCGTCTATTTTGAACGCATTTCAACCATCTAAAAGCTTGAAAATGATTGCTTCAGCAAAACAGCACGTTTTGAGCCTTAATCTGCGTTTCAACGCGCGTAAAACAGCATAAAACGACGGTGAATTTTTTATTATTCGTTTTTATTAATAGTTTATTTAAACGATTTCAGCGATCTAAAATGCTTCGAAAATGCTTTTATTTTAGCGTAAAACAGCACGTTTTGAGCTTTAATCTGCGTTTTAACGCGTAAAACAGCATAAAAAACGACGAAATTTTATTATTCGTTTTTATTAATATTGCGTCTATTTGAACACTTCTTAACGATCTTGCAAATGCTTTGAAAATGTTTATTTTGTTAAAACAGCTCGTTTTGAGCTTTAATCTGCGTTTTAACGCAAAACAGCATAAAAAAACGACGCAAATTTCTTTATTACATAGTTTTTTATTAATATTGCGTCTGTTTGAACGATTTCAACGATTCAAAATGCTTCTTTCTGAAAATGTGCTTATTTTAGCAAAAACAGCACGTTTTGAGCTTACCCGCGTTTTAACGCGTAAAAACAGCATAAAAACGTGATATTATTCGTTTTTATTATTGCTCTATTTGAACTATTTCAACGATTCAAAATACTGAAAATGCTTATTTTCAGCGCAAACAGCAATGTTTTGAGCTTTAAATCTGCGTTTCAACGCGTGGTACAAAAACTGTACGAAATTTTATTATTCATTTTTTTTATTAATAATAGCCCATTTTAACGATTTCAACGCAGATCCAAAATGCTGAAAATGCTAATTTTGGCGCAAAAATGTTAATGTTTACGCTTTTGTTCGCGTTTGCAACGCAAACAAAAACGACAAATTTTTATTACGTTTTATTAATATTGCGTCTATTTCCTGAACGATTTTCAACGACATCTAAAATACTTTCGAAAATGCTTTTGCCTTTTAAAGCGCAAAACAGCACGTTTTGAGCTTTAATCTGCGTTTTAACGCAAACAGCATAAAAACGACGAAATTTTATTATTCGTTTTATTAATATTGCGTCTATTTGAACGATTTCAACGATCAAAAATGCTTGAAAATTTTTTTTTAAAAAACAGGGGGGTTTTTCCCCAAAAAACACATAAAAGGGAAATTTTTTTTTTTTTTTTTTAAATTTTTTTTTGGAACGTTTAAACGATCTAAAATGCTTGAAAACATTTTAGCCAGCACGTTTTGAAGATCGCGTTTAAAAAAAATTTAAAGAAAAAAATTTTTTTTTTTTTTTATTGAACGTTTAAAAAAACCAAAAATTTTTTAAAAAAAGATTTTTTGGTTTTAACGGAAAAAACGAAAAAAAAATTTTTTTTTTTTTTTTTTAAATTTTTTTTTTTTCCCCAAAAATTTAAAAAAGGAAAACCCTTTTGGTTTTAAAAGGGTAAAACGCAAAAAAACGACGAAATTTTTATTATTCTTTTTTTTAAATTATTGCCATTTAACGATTTACCTTAAAATGCTTAAATTTTTTTAAAAAACTTTTTTTTTAAGCTTTTTAAAAAACAAAAAAACGACGAAATTTTTATTATCGTTTTTATTTTTTGGCATTTAACTTAAAATTTTGAAATGAAAAGAAAAAAGGGTTTTTAGCTTTAACGCTTTTTAACGCTAAAAAACATAAAAAATTTTTATTTTGTTTTTTATTATTGCTTATTTAACGTTTAAGTTAAAATTTTTTTAAAAAAAAAAAACCCTTTTTTTTTTTTTTTTTAAGGAAAAAAAAAAAAAATTTTTTTTTAAATTTTTTTATTGCGTTTGAAAATTTGGAAAAATTTAAAAAAAAACCCCTTTTTTTTAACCAACCAAAAAACAAAAAAAATTTTTTTTTTTTTTTTATTTATTTTTTTAACGATTTAAAGCTAAAATCTTAAAAAACATTTTAGAAAACCCCTTTTTATTTTTTAACCTTTTAAAAAAAAAAAAAAAAATTTTTTTATTTTTTTTTTTTAAATTCCTTTTTAAGTTTAAGTTAAAAATGCAAAATTCTTTTTTAGCAAAACCCCGTTTAGGCAAAACGTTTTTAACCGAAAAAAAAAAACGAAATTTTTTTTTTTTTTTATTAAATTCTTTTTTTTGGGTTTCAACACGGAAAATCCCTTTTAAGCAAAACAGCTTTTTTAAAAATTTTTTTTAAACCGTTTTTAAAAAACTTTTTTTACGTTTTTTTTAAAATTTTGCTTATTTGCGATTTAAACAAAAAGCGTGATTATTTTGAAAACCCGGGGTTTCGCTTTTTTTTAAAAACCATAAAAACGTTTTTTATTATTTTTTTAAATTTTTTTTAACACACCCCTTTAAAATTTAAAATTTTTTAAAAAACACCCTTTCCCCAAATTTTTTAAAGGGTAAAAAAAAAAAAAAAGACAAAATTTTTTTTTTTTAAAATTTTGCTTATTTAAAAAACCCAGGTCAAAATGCTTAAAATTTTTACAAAAACCTTTTTTATTTAACCCTTTTTAAAGGGAAAACAAAAACGACAAATTTTTTAAATTTCTTTTTTAAAGCTCTTTTAAACTTAACGATCAAAAATCTTGAAAATGCTTATTTTAAAAAAGCACTTTTTGAGCTTTAATCTGCGTTTTAACGGAAAAAAAACATAAAACGACAAAAATTTTTTATTATTCTTTTTTTATTAATATTGCTTTTTGGGGAAAAATTTCAACGATCAAAAGCTTGAAAATGAAAGCAAAACAGCACGTTTGAGCTTTAATCTGCGTTTTAACGCGAAAAACAACAAAAACGACAAATTTTTTATTATTCGTTTTTATTAATTCTTTTATTTGAAGGGTTCAACGATCAAAAATGGAAAATTTTATTTTGAAAACAGACGTTTTGAGCTTTAATCTGCGTTTTAAGGGTAAAAAAATAAAAAGACGTTTTATTATTCGTTTTATTAATATTGTTTTATTTGAACGATTTCAACGATCAAAAACCCCCGAAAAGGTTATTTTGCCCCGTTTTGAGTTTTAATCTGCTTTTTTAACGCGTAAAAAAAATAAAAACGAAAAATTTTTATTTTCGTTTTTATTAATTTGTTTCATTTGAACATTTAAACGTCAAAAATGCTTAAAAAGTTATTTTAGCAAAACAGCGTTTGAGCTTTAATCTGCGTTTTAACGCGTAAAAAGCATAAAAGGGCGTTTTTTTATTATTCTTTTTTTAAAATTGCTTCTATTTGAACGATTTCAACGATCAAAATGTTGAAAATGCTTATTTTAAAAAACGCACTTTTTGAGTTTTAATCCTTTTTAACCAAAAACAGCATAAAACGACAAATTTTTTATTATTCGTTTTTTTTTAAATAGTCTATTTGAACGATTTCAACGATCTAAAATGTTGAAAATGATTATTTTGCAAAACAGACGTTTTGATTTTTTAATCTGCGTTTTAACGCGTAAAACAGCATAAAACGACGAATTTTTTTATTCGTTTTTTATTAATATTGCGTCTATTTGAACATTTCAACGATCTAAAATGCTTGAAAATGTTATTTTAGCAAAAAAAGCACGTTTTGAGCTTTAATCTGCGTTTTAACGCGTAAAAAGCATAAAAACGACGAATTTTTTATTATTCGTTTTTATTAATATTGCTTCTATTTGAACGATTTCAACGATCTAAAATGTTTGAAAATGCTTATTTTAGCAAAACAGCACGTTTGAGCTTTAATCTGCGTTTAACGCGTAAACACATAAAACGACGAATTTTTATTATTCTTTTATTAATATTGCTTCTATTTGAACGATTTCACGATCAAAAAATGCTTGAAAATGATTATTTTAGCAAACAGACGTTTGAGTTTTAATCTGCTTTTAAACGCGTAAAACAGCATAAAACGACAAAATTTTATTATTCTTTTTTATTAATATTCCCTTTTTTGAACTTTCAACGATCTAAAATCTTGAAATGCTTATTTTAGAAAAAAAAAAGCACGTTTTGAGCTTTAATCTGCGTTTTAACGCGAAAAAACAGCATAAAACGACGAATTTTTATTATTCGTTTTTTTTAAATATTGCTTCTATTTGAACGATTTCAACGATCAAATGTTAAAATGTTTATTTTAGCAAAAACAGCACTTTTTGAGCTTTAATCTGCGTTTAACGCGTAAAACAGCTATAAAACGACGAAATTTTATTATTCGTTTTTATTAATATTGCTCAAACATTTAACGATCTAAAATGTTAAAATGCTTATTTTAGCAAAACAGCACTTTTTGAGCTTTAATCTGCTTTTTAACGCGTAAAACAGCATAAAACGACAAAATTTTTTATTATTCGTTTTTTTAATATTGCTTCTATTTGAACAATTTCAACGATCTAAAATGTTTTGAAAATGTTATTTTAGCAAACAGCCTTTTTTGATTTTTAATCTGCGTTTTAACGCGAAAAAACAGCATAAAACGACGAATTTTTATTATTCGTTTTTTTTAAATTTGCTCTTTTTAAACGATTTCAACGATCTAAAATGCTTAAAAAAATGTTATTTTAGCAAAACAGCACGTTTTGGCTTAATCTGCGTTTTAACGCGAAAAAAATAAAACAGAAATTTTTATTATTCGTTTTTTTTAATTTGCTCTTTTGAACGATTTCAACGATCAAAATGTTAAAAAAGTTATTTTAAAAACGCACGTTTTGAGTTTTAATCTGCGTTTTAAGGGGAAAAAACAGCAAAAAAACGACGAATTTTTATTCGTTTTTATTAATATTGCTCTATTTGAACGATTTCAACGATCTAAAATGCTTGAAAATGATTATTTTTAGCATAAAACAGCACGTTTGAGCTTTTAATCTGCGTTTTAACGCGTAAAATAGCATAAAACGACGAATTTTTTATTATTCGTTTTTTTATTATGTGCTTCTATTTGAACGATTTCAGCGATCTAAAATGTTTTAAAATGTATTTTAGAAAAACAGCACGTTTTGAGCTTTAATCGCGTTTTACCGTAAAACAGCATAAAACGACAATTTTTATTATTCGTTTTATTAATATTGCTTCTATTTGAATGATTTCAGCGATCTAAAATGGCGAAAATGATTATTTGGCAAACGGTACGTTTGAGCTCAATCTCTGCGTTTTAACGCGTGAAACAGCATAAAAACGACGAATTTTTATTATTCGTTTTTAGTAATAGCCAATTTCTATTTGAACGATTTCCAACGTCTAAAATGCTTGAAAATGCTTATTTTAGCAAAACAGCGTTTTTGAGCTTTAATCTGCGTTTTAACGCGTAAAACGAAAACATACAAACAACGGATTTTTATTATTTGTTTTTATTCATATTGCTTCTATTTGAACGATTTCAACGATCTAAAATGCTTGAAATTGCTTATTTTAGCAGCAAAACAAGCACGTTTTGAGCTTTAATGCGCTCGGAAAACGGCAAAACGACAATTTACATTATTCGTTTTTATTAATATTGCTTCTATTTGAACGATTTCAAGGATCTAAAATGCTTGAAAATGCTTATTTTTAACAAAACAGCACGTTTTGAGCTTTAATCTGCGTTTTAACGCGTAAACAGCATAAAACGACAGAATTTTTATTATTCGTTTTTATTAATATTGCGTCCTATTTTAACGATTTCAGCAGTCTAAAATGCTTGAAAATGCTAATTTTAGCAAAACAGCACGATTTGAGCTTTTAATCTGCGTTTAACGCTGATAAAACAACATAAAACGATAAATTTTTATTATTCGTTTTATTAATATTGCTTCTATTTGAACGATTTCAACGATCCTAAAATACTTGAAAAATGCTTATTTTAGCAGCAAAACAGCACGTTTGAGCTTTAATCTGCGTTTAACGCGTAAAACAACATAAAACGACGAAGGTACGTAGTCGTTTTTATTAATATTGCGCGTCTATTTGAACGATTTCAACGATCTAAAATTAGCGCGTCTTATTTTTAGCAAAACAGCAGCACGTTTTGAGCTTTAATCTGCGTTTTAACGCGTAAAACGGCTTATAAAAACGACAGAAATTTTTATTATTCGTTTTTATTAATGTGCGTCTATTTGAACGATTTCAACGATCTAAAACGCTTGAAAATGTTTATTTTAGCAAAACAGCACGTTTGAGCTTTAATCTTAACGTTTTAACGCGTAAAACAACATAAAACGACGAATTTTTTATTATTTAGTTTTTTTATTAATAATGCTTCTATTTGAACGATTTCAACGATCTAAAATGCTTGAAAATGATTATTTTAGCCTTGTAAAACAGTACGTTTTGAGCTTTAATCTGCGTTTTAACGCGTAAAACAGCTTATAAAAACGACGGGTACATTATTCGTTTTTATTAATATTACTTCCCTGTAGGAACGATTTCCAACGATCTAAAATCCTTGAAAATCAAGCATTTTTAGCAAAACGGCGTTTTGAGCTTTAATCTGCGTTTTAACGCGTAAAACAACATAGAAACGACGAAATTTTTATTATTCGTTTTATTAATATTGCTTCTATTTGAACGATTTCAACGTCTAAAATGCTTGAAAATGCTTATTTAGCAGCAAACAAGCACGTTTTGAGCTTTAATCTGCGTTTTAACGCGTAAACAACATAAAACGACGAATTTTTATTATTCGTTTTTATTAATATTGCTTCTATTTGAACGATTTCAACAATTTAAAACGTTTTAAATTTTAATTTTTTAGCAAAAAAAAGGGATTTTAAATTCTTTTTTAAAAAAAAGAAAAAAAAGAAATTTTTTTAATTTTTTTTTAAAAAATTTTGCTTTTTTGGGGAAATTTAAACGTTAAAAGGGTCCTAAAAAAAAAAAAAACGTTTTATTAAAATTTTTTAAAAAAAATTTTAAAAACGTTTTTTTAATTTTTTTAAAAATTGTTATTTGAACGATTTGACTAAAATGTTTAAAAAACAAAAAAACAGATTTTTTACTTTAATTTTTTCCCTAAAACAAAAAACAAAATTTTTAATTTTTTTTTAAATTTTTTTTTTAAAAAATTTTGCTTAAAAGTTTTTGCAAAACGACGTTTTATTAAATCGGTTTTAAAACCTAAAAACATAAAACGACTTTTTTTAAATTTTTCTTTTTTTAAAAAGCTTTATTTAACGTTTAACCTTAAAAGTAAAAGTTTATTTTAAAAACCCGTTTTTTTTTTAAATCTCTTTTAAGGGTAAAACTAAAACCCGGATTTTTTTTTTTTTTTTTTTTTATTCTTTGTTTCTATTTGCGTTTAAACCAAAAAAAGGTTAGAAAAAACGTTTTAAAATTGCTTTTAACTAAAAAAAAAAAAATTTTTTTATTCTTTTTTTTTGCTTTTTTAAATTTAAAAATCAAAATTTTTTAAAATTTTTTTAAAAAAACCCCTTTTGACTTTAATTTTTTTTTGGAAAAAAATTTAAAAAAAAAAAATTTTTTTTTTTTTTTAATTGCGTTATTTTAACGTTTTAACGACAAAATTTTAAAATCTTTTTAAAAAAATTTGACTTTAATTTTTTTAAGCTAAAAAAAAAAAAAATTTTTTTATTAATTCTTTTTTTAAAATTTTAAAAAAAAAAAATTTTAAATTTTAAAATTTTTTTTAAAAAAAAACCACTTTTTATTTTTAATTTTTTTAACGCGTCCCTTTTTTAAAAGGAAATTTTTTTTTTTTTAAATATTTTTTTAAATTTTCTTTTAAAAGTTAAAATTTTATTTTGAAAAAGCTTTTGGAAAACCCCGGTTTTAACCGAAAAAGCTAAAAACAAAAAAATTTTTTTTTTAAATTTTTTTATTTGAAATTTAACGTTTTAAAAAACAAAATGTTTAAAAAAAGCATTTGGTTTAACTGCGTTTTCGCGTAAAAAAAAAAAAAAATTTTTTTTATTTTTTTTTTTAAGTTTTAACGATTTAAGAAAAATTTTAAAAGTTTTTTTTTAAAAACAATTTTGGTTTAACGCTTTTTCCCAAAAACCCGGGATTTTTTAATTGTTTTTTTTTTTTTTTGCTTTAAAAATAAAAAACCGAAAGTTTTGGAAAAACGGACTTTTTGGTTTTTAACGGTTTTAACCAAAAAAAAAAAAAAAATTTTTTATTTTTTTTTATTATTGTTTCTATTTGAACGATTTCAAACAAAAGGGAAAATGCTTATTTTAAAACGAAAGGGTTTAATTGGGTTTTTAAGCGAAAAAGAAAAAACGAAATTTTTAATTCGTTTTTTTTTTGTTTATTTAACAAAAAAAATAAAAAATTTGAAAAGTTTTTTTTTAAAAACGCTTTTTATTTTTAAAACGTTTTAACGCGAAAAAAAAAAAAGGGTTTTTATTATTTTTTTTTTTAAATTTTTCCTTTTTAAATTTAAATCAAAAATAAAAAAAAAGATTTTTAAAGAAAACCGTTTATTTTTAACTTTTTTTTAAAAAACATCGCATTTTTTTTTTTTAAAAATTTTTTTTTTTAAAATTTAAGTTTTTTTTTAAAAAAAATTTTTAAAAACACATTTTAGTTTAAATTGGTTTTCCGAAAAATAAACAAAACGACAATTTTTTTTTTTTTTAAACCCGGGCTTTCCGAAAAAAAGTTTAAAACTTAAGCAAAAAAGCATTTTATTTAACGGGTTTTAAAATTTTTTTTTCCAAAAACGACATTTTTTTTTTTTTTTTTAAAAAGTTTTTTTTTTTAACGTTTAACGTTAAAACCTTAAAAGCTTTTTTTAAAACGTTTTATTTTAATTGTTTTTTAATAAAAATTAAAACCAAAATTTTTTTTTTTTTAAAAATTTTTTCTTTTAACCCTTTTCAAGTTTAAAATTTTAAAATCTTTTTAAAAAACCATTTTGATTTTTAAATCTGCTTTTTAACCGCCTTTAAAAACAGGATTTTTATTTTTTTTTTAAAAATTTTTTTAAAACGATTTACGTTAAAATGTTAAAAATAAATTTTTTTAGAAAAAATATTTTTATTTAACCGTTTTAAGCAAAAACCAACGCAAAAATTTTTAGGGTTTTATTTATTTTTTTTTGAAAATTCCGAAAAATTTTAAAATTTTTTTTTTTGAAAACGGTTTTATTAAAAAACCTTTTGGTTTAACCAACCAAAAAAAATTTTTTTTTTTTTTTTTTTTAAATATTGTTTATTTAACGATTTCAACGATCTAAAATGCTTGAAAATGCTAATTTTAGCAAAACAGCACGTTGTGAGTTTTTTTAATCTGCGTTTTAACGCGTAAAACAGCATAAAACGACAAATTTTTTAATTATTCGTTTTTTATTAATGGTAGCTTCTATTTGAACGATTTCAACGATCTAAAATGCCAGAAAATGCTTATTTTAGCAAAACGGCACGTTTTGAGCTTTAATCTGCTTTTAACGCGTAAAGGCAGCATAAAAACGACGAAATTTTTATTATTCGTTTTATTAATATTGCGTCTGTTGAACGATTTCAACGATCTAAAATAGCGAAAATGCTTATTTAGCAAAACGGCACGTTTTGAGCTTTTAATCTGCGTTTAACGCGTAAAACAGCATAAAAACGGCAAAATTTTTATTATTCGTTTTTTATTAATATTGCGTCTATTTGAACGATTTTTCAACGATTTAAAACGCTTGAAAATGTTTATTTTAGCAAAAACAGCACGTTTTGAGCTTTAATCACACGTTTTTAACGCGTAAAACAACATAAAACGACAAATTTTTATTATTCGTTTTATTAATATTGCTTCTATTTGAACGATTTCAGCGATCAAATGCGCGAAAAGTAGTTATTTTAGCAAAGGCGGTACGTTTTGAGCTTTTATTCTGCGTTTTAACGCGTAAAACAGCATAAAACGACAGATTTTTTATTATTCGTTTTTATTATGTACTTCTATTTGAACGATTTCAACATTTAAAATCCTTGAAAAGTACTTATTTAGCAAAACAGCACGTTTTGAGCTTTAATCTGGAATTTAACGCGCGCAAAACAGCGCCGGCGCGACGAAATTTTTATTATTCGTTTTTTTATTAATATTGCTTCTATTTTGAACGATTTCAGCGATCTAAAATGCTTGAAAATGCATATTTTAGCAAAACAGCACGTTTTGAGCTTTAATCTGCGTTTTAACGCGTAAAACAGCATAAAACGGCAATTTTTATTATTCGTCTTTTATTATGTAACTATTTGAACTATTTCAGCGATCTTAAATGCTTGAAAATACTTATTTTAGCAAAACAGCGTTTGAGCTTTAATCTGCGTTTTAACGCGTAAACAACATAAAAACGGCAATTTTTATTATTTCGTTTTTATTAATATTGCGTCTATTTGAACGATTTCAACGATCGATAGCGAAAATGATTATTTTAGCAAAACAGCACATTTTGAAGGAGTTTTGATCTGCGTTTTAACGCGTAAAACAGCATAAAACGACGAATTTTTGTGTGGTTTATTATTAATATTGCGTCTATTTGAACGATTTCAACGATCTAAAATGCTTGAAAATGATTATTTTTAGCAAAACAGCACGTTTTGAGCTTTTAATCTGCGTTTTAACGCGTAAATAGCATAAAACGACGAATTTGCATTATTCGTTTTATTAATATTGCTTCTATTTGAACGATTTCAACGATCTAAAATGTTTGAAAATGCTTATTTTGAAACAGCACGTTTTGAGCTTTAATCTGCGTTTTAACGCGTAAAACAACATAAAACGGCAGATTTTTTTATTGTTGTTTTTATTTATATTGAAAGCTGCACTGGCTGAACGATTTCGAAAGCGATCTAAAATGCTTGAAAATGATTATTTTTAGCAAAACAGTACGCGTTTTGAGCTTTAATCTGCGTTTTAACGCGTAAAACAGCATAAAACGACGAATTTTTATTATTCGTTTTTATTAATATTCCTTCTATTTGAACGATTTCAGCGATCACAAATCCCCTTGAAAATGCTTGGTACAGCAAAACAGCGCACGTTTGAGCTTTAATCTGCGTTTTAACGCGTAAAACAGCATAGAAACGACGAAATTTTTTTATTATTCGTTTTATAATGTACTTCTATTTGAACGATTTCAACCATCTAAAATGCTTGAAAATGCTTATTTTTAGCAAAACAGTACGATTTGAGCTTTTAATCTGCACGTTTTAACGCGTAAAACGTAAAACGACGAATTTTTTATTATTCGTTTTTTATTAATATTACGCTTCTATTTGAACTGATTTCAACGATCACAAATGCGCGAAAATGCTTATTTTAGCAAAACAGCACGTTTTGAGCTTTTAATCTGCGTTTAACGCTTGCAGTAAAACAGCACATAAAACAGCAGTTTTTTGTATTTGTTTTATTCATATTGCTTCTATTTGAACGATTTCAACGATCTAAAATGCTTGAAATTGCTTATTTTAGCAAACAGCGCGTTTGAGCTTTAATCTGCGTTTTAATAACGCGTAAAGAGCATAAAACTACGAAATTTTTATTATTCACGTTTTTTTATTAATATTGCGGTCTATTTGAACGGTGATTTCAACGATCTAAAATGCTTTGAAAATACTTATTTTAGCAAAACAGCGTTTTGAGCTTTAATCACCGTTTAACGCGTAAAACAGCATAAAAACGACGAATTTTTAGTATTCGTTTTTATTAATATTTAGCTTCTATTTGAACGATTTCAAGGATCTAAAATGCTTGAAAATGCTTATTTTAACAAAACAGCACGTTTTGAGCTGTAATCTGCGTTTTAACGCGCGTAAAACAGCATAAAACGACGAAATTTTTATTATTCGTTTTTTATTAATATTGCTTCTATTTGAACGATTTCAGCGATCTATAATGGCAGAAAATACTTATTTTAGCAAAATAGCATGTTTTGAGCTTTAATCTGCATTTTAACGCGTAAAACAACATAAAACGACAAAATTTTTTATTATTCCTTTTTATTAATATTGCTTCTATTTGAACGGTTCAGCGATCTAAAAGGAAGTAGCGAAAATGCTTATTTTAGCAAAACAGCACGAGGGATTTTGAGCTTTAATCTGCGTTTTAACGCGTAAAACAGCATAAAACGACCCAGAATTTTAATAGCATTCGTTTTTATTAATATTGCGTCTATTTGAACGATTTCAACGATCTAAAATGCTTGAAAATGATTATTTTGCTCGAGCAGCGTTTGTGCTTTTCGTCTGCGTTTTTTAACGCGTAAAAGGCAACATAGAAACGACAGAAATTTTTATTATTCGTTTTTATTAATATTGCTTCTATTTGAACGATTTCAACGATCTAAAATGCTTGAAAATGCTTATTTTTAGCAAAACAGCACGTTTTGAGCTTTAATCTACGTTTAACGCGTAAAACAGCATAAAACGACGAAATTTTTATTATTCGTTTTTTATTAATAATACGTCTATTTGAACGATTTCAACGATCTAAAAATGCCCGAAAATGATTATTTTATAAAACAGCGTTTTGAGTTTTTTAATCTACGTTTAACGCGTAAAACAACATAAAAACGACGAATTTTTATTGTCGTTTATTATTAATATTGCGTCTATTTGAACGATTTCAACGATCTAAAAAGTTTGAAAATGCTTATTTAGCAAAACAGCACGTTTTTGAGCTTTTAATGCGTTTAACGCGTAAAATAGCACAAAACGACGAATTTTTATTATTCGTTTTTTATTAATATTGCTTCTATTTGAACGATTTCAACGATCTAAAATGTTTGAAAATGCTTATTTAGAAAAACAGCATGTTTTGAGCTTTTAATCTAGCGTTTTAACGCGTAAGAGCAACATAAAACGACGAATTTTTATTATTCGTTTTTTATTAATGTGCTTCTATTTGAACGATTTCAACAGTAAATGTAAGAAAATGATTATTTTAGCGCTTAAAACAGTACGTTTTGAGCTTTAATCTGCGTTTTTAACGCGTAAAACAGCAAAACGACGAATTTTTTTATTATTCGTTTTTGGTAATATTTGCTTCTATTTGAACGATTTCCAGCGATCTAAAATCATGAAAATGCTTATTTTAGCAAAACAGCACGTTTTGAGCTTTAATCTGCGTTTTAACGCGTAAAACAGCATAGAAACATTGAAATTTTTGTTCGTTTTTTTATTAATATTTGCTTCTATTTGAACGATTTCAACGATCTAAAATGCTTGAAAATGCTTATTTTAGCAAAACAATTTACGTTTTGAAGGTTTTAATCTGCGTTTTAACGCGTAAAACAGCATAAAACGACAAATTTTTTATTATTCGTTTTTTTAATATTGCTTCTATTTGAACGATTTCAAGCGATCTAAAATACATGCAAAATGCTTATTTTTAGCAAAACGGCGTTTTAGCTTAATCTGCTTTTAACGCGTAAAACCATAAAATCGACGAAATTTTATTATTTTTTATTAATTTGCGTTATTGAACGATTCCCTTTATCTAAAATGCTTGAAAATGCTTATTTTAGCAAAACAACGTTTTGAGCTTTTAATCTGCTTTTAATAAAACACATAAAAACGACGAAATTTTTATTATCGTTTTTATTAATATTGCGTCTATTTGAACTTTCACGATTTAAAACGCTAAAATGTTTATTTTAGCAAATAGCACGTTTTATTTTAATCTGCGTTTTTAACGCGTAAAACAACATAAAAACGACGAATTTTTATTTATTTTTTTTTAATATGCTTATTTGAACGATTTCAACGACAAAATCTTGAAAATGATTATTTTAGCAAAACGGTACGTTTGAGCTTTAATCTGCTTTTATTAAAACAGCATAAAACGACGAAATTTTTTATTATTCGTTTTTATTAAATTGCTTCATTTGAACGATTTCAACGATCTAAAATGCTTGAAAATACTTATTTTAGCAAAATTAATGTTTTAGCTTTAATCTGCGTTTTAACGCGTAAAACAAAAAACGACAGAATTTTTATTATTCCTTTTTATTAATCTTCTATTTGAACGATTTAACGATCTAAAATGCTTGAAAATGCTTATTTTGAAAACGCTTGAGCTTTAATCTGCTTTTTAACGTAAAACATAAAATAAATTTTTAATAATTCGTTTTTTTAATTTCCGTCTATTTGAACGTTAACATCTAAAACGGCAGTTAATTTTTTTTAGCGAAAAACAGCATTTGAGAATTAATCTGCGTTTTAACGCGTAAAACAGCATTAAAACGACAATTTTATTATCGTTTTTATTAATAATTCATTTGAACGATTTAACGTTCTAAAATGCTTTGAAAATGCTTATTTTAGCAAAACGACGTTTTTTGAGCTTTAATTGCGTTTTAACGCGTAAAACGCTATAAAAGCGAGAATTTTTATTATTCGTTTTTATTAATATAGCTTCCATTTGAACGTTTCAACGATCTAAAATGCTTGAAAATGCTTATTTTAGCAAAACAGCACGTTTTTATTATTCGTTTTTTATTAATATTGCTTCTATTTGAACGATTTCAACGATCTAAAATGCTTGAAAACTTATTTTAGCAAAACAGCACGTTTTGAGCTTTAATCTTCGTTTAACGCGTAAAACAGCATTAAAACGACGAATTTTTATTATTCGTTTTTATTAATATTGCTTCTATTTGAACGATTTCAACGATCAAAATGCTTGAAAATGCTTATTTTAGCAAAAAACAGAAATTAAGCTTTAATCTGCGTTTTTAAGTAAAAAAAAAACAAAATAAATTATTCGTTTTAAAAATCGTCTATTGACGATTTCAACGTTTAAAATGGTTGAAATTGATTATTTTAGCAAACAGCAGTTTAGCTTTAATCTCACGTTTTAACGCTTAAAACAGCATAAAACACAGATTTTATTATTCGTTTTAACGTAAAACAGCATTTGAACGAATTTTATATCTTTTTATTAAATTGCTTCTTTTAGCGAAACACACGTTTAAAGCTTTAAATCTTTTTTTAACGCGTAAAACAACATTAACGCTAAATTTTTTATTATTCGTTTATTAATATTGCGTCTATTTGAACGATTTCAACCATTTAAAATTTGAAAATGATTGTTTTAAAAACAGCACTTTTAGCTTAAATCTGCGTTTAAGGTAAACCATAAAAAGCGACGTAATTTTTATTATTCTTTTTATTAATATATTTTATTTGAGATTTCAACGATCTAAAATCTTGAAAATGCTTATTTTAGCAAAACAGCACGTTTTGAGCTTTAATCTTCGTTTTAACGCGTAAAACAGCATAAAACGACGAAATTTTTATTCGTTTTTTATTATATTAGCTTCTATTGAACGATTTCAACGATCTAAATTGCTTGAAAATGCTTATTTTTACAAAACAGTACGTTTTGAGCTTTAATCTGTGTTTAGCGCGTAAAACAGCATAAAACGACGAATTTTTCTTATTCGTTTTTTAATGTCTTTAAGTTTAATTTTAAAATTTAAAATGTATTTTAGAAAACAGCACGTTTTGAGTTTAATCTGCGTTTAAACCCGGTAAAGGAAAAACGAATTTTTTTATTTTCTTTTATTAATATTTTCTATTTGAACTTCAACAATCTAAA
>NW_027046028.1:0-36330 GCF_025399875.1 Dalotia coriaria | reverse complement strand
TTTAGCAAAACAGCACGTTTGATTTTTACTCTGCGTTTTAACGCGTAAACGCAAAAAAACGACGAAATTTTTATTATTCGTTTTTTTTTTTATTGCGTCTATTTGAACGATTTCAACGATCTAAAATGCTTGAAAATGCTTATTTTAGCAAAACAACACGTTTTGAGCTTTAATCTGCGTTTTAACGCGTAAAACAGCATAAAACGACGAATTTTTATTATTCGTTTTTATTAATATTGCGTCTATTTGAACGATTTCAACGATCTAAAAATGCTTGAAAATGCTTATTTTAAGCAAAACAGCACGTTTTGAGCTTTAATCTGCGTTTTAACGCGTAAAACAGCATAAAAAACGACGAATTTTTATTATTCGTTTTTATTTTTATTGCGTCTATTTGAACGATTTCAACGATCTAAAATGCTTTGAAAATGCATTTTAGCAAAAACAGCACGTTTTGAGCTTTAATCTGCGTTTTAACGCGTAAAACAGCATAAAAACGACGAATTTGTTATTATTCGTTTTTATTAATATTGCGTCTATTTGAACGATTTCAACGATCTAAAATGCTTGAAAATGCTTATTTTAGCAAAAAGCACGTTTTGAGCTTTATTCTGCGTTTTAACGCGTAAAACAGCATAAAACGACGAAATTTTTATTATTCGTTTTTTATTTTTATTGCGTCTATTGAAAGATTTCAACGATCTTATAATGCTTGAAAATGCTTATTTTAGCAAAACAGCACGTTTTGAGTTTAATCTGCGTTTTAACGCGTAAACAGCATAAAAACGCTTCGAATTTTTTATTATTCGTTTTTTATTAATATTGCTTCTATTTAAATTACTTACCGATTTTAAAACACTTGAAAATGCTTATTTTAGCAAAAACGTGTTTTGAGCTTTAATCTGCGTTTTAACGCGTAAACAGCATAAAACGACGAATTTTTATTATTCGCGTTTTTGCCATATTGCGTCTATTTGAACGATTTCAACGATCTAAAATGCCGAAAAATGCTTATTTTGTGCAAAACAGCACATTTGGCTTTATTCTGCGTTTTAACGCGTAAAACAGCACAAAAAAACGACGAAATTTTTATTATTCCGTTTTTGGCTTTATTGCGTCTATTTGAACGATTTCAACGATCTAAAAATGCTTGAAAATGCTTATTTTGTTAAAACAGTACGTTTTGAGCTTTAATCTGCGTTTTGCAAAACAACATAAAAAACGACGAATTTTTATTATTCGTTTTTATAATATTGTTTATTTGAACGATTTCAACGATCTAAAATGCTTGAAAATGCTTATTTTAGCAAAACAAAATGTTTTGAGTTTAATCTGCGTTTTAACGCGTAAAACAGCACAAAAACGACGAAATTTTATTATTCGTTTTTATTAATATTGCGTCTATTTGAACGATTTCAACGATCTAAAATGCTTGAAAATGTTTTATTTTAAAGCAAAAACAGCACGTTTTGAGTTTTTGCCCGCGTTTTAACGCGTAAAACAGTATAAAAACGACGAAATTTTTATTATTCGCTTTTATTTTATTGCGTCTATGTGAACGTGATTTCAACGATCTAAAATGCTTGAAAATGCTTATTTTGTTAAAACAGCACGTTTTGAGCTTGTGAATCTGCGTTTAACGCGTAAACACAAAACGACGAAATTTTATTATTCGTTTTTATTAATATTGCGTCCATTTGAACGATTTCCCAACGATCTAAAATGCTTAAATGCTTATTTTAGCAAAACAGCACGTTTTGAGCTTTTTTAATCTGCGTTTAACGCGTAAAACAGCATAAAACGACGAATTTTTATTATTCGTTTTTATTAATATTGCTTCTATTTTGAACGATTTCAACGATCTAAAATGCTTGAAAATGCTTATTTTTGTTAAAAAACAGCACGTGTTTTGAGCGCGTTAATCTGCGTTTTAACGCGTAAAAACAGCATAAAAACGACGAATTTTTATTATTCGTTTTTATTAATATTGCTTCTATTTGAACGATTTCAACGATCTAAAATACTTTGAAAATGCTTTATTTTAAAGCAAAAACAGCACGTTTTGAGCTTTAATCTGCGTTTTCACGCGCGTAAACAGCATAAAAAACGACGAAATTCTTTTTATTATTCGTTTTTATTAATATTGCGTCTATTTGAACGATTTCAACGATCTAAAATGCTTGAAAATTTATTTTAGCAAAACAGCACGTTTTGAGCTTTATTCTGCGTTTTAACGCGTAAAACAGCATAAAACGACGAAATTTTTATTATTCGTTTTTTATTTTTATTGCGTCTATTTGAACGATTTCAACGATCTAAATGCTTGAAAATGCTATTTTAGCAAAACAGCACGTTTTGAGTTTTAATCTGCGTTTTAACGCGTAAAACAGCATAAAACGACGAATTTCTTATTATTCGTTTTATTTATATTGCTTCTATTTGAAACGATTTCAACGATCTAAAAATGCTTGAAATGCTTATTTTAGCAAAACAGCACGTTTTGAGCTTTTATTCTGCGTTTTAACGCGTAAACAGCATGTTCACAAACGGTTATTCGTTTTTATTTTTATTGCGTCTATTTGAACGTGATTTCAACGATCTAAAATGCACAAAAAATGCTTATTTTAGCAAAACAGCACGTTTTGAGCTTTTAATCTGCGTTTTAACGCGTAAAACAGCATAAAACGACGAAATTTTGGCCAGTTCGTTTTTATTAATATTGCGTCCATTTGGAACGATTTCACCCGATCTAAAAATGCTTAAAATGCTTATTTTAGCAAAAAACAGCACGTTTTGAGTTTTAATCTGCGTTTTAACGCGTAAAACAGCATAAAAACGACGAATTTTTTATTATTCGTTTTATTAATATTACTTATTTGAACGATTTCAACGATCTGTAAAATGCTTGAAAATGCTTATTTTAGCAAAAATGTTAATGTTTTGAGTTTTAATCTGCGTTTTAACGCAAAACAGCATAAAAACGACGAATTTTTTATTATTCGTTTTTATTAATATTGCTTCTATTTGAACGATTTCAACGATCTAAAAATGCTTGAAAATGCTTATTTTAAAGCAAAACAGCACGTTTTGAGCTTTAATCTGCGTGTTAACGCGCGTAAAAACAGCATAAAAAAACGACGAAATTTTTATTATTCGTTTTTATTAATATTGCGTCTATTTGAACGATTTCAACGATCTAAATGCTTGAAAAATGCTTATTTTGTAGCAAAACAGCACGTTTGAGCTTTATTCTGCGTTTTAACGCGTAAAACAGCATAAAAACGACGAAATTTTTGTATTATTCGTTTTTATTTTTATTGCGTCTATTTGAACGATTTCAACGATCTAAAATACTTGAAAATGCTATTTTAGCAAAAATGTTAATGTTTTGAGCTTTTAATCTGCGTTTAACGCGTAAAACAGCATAAAAACGACGAATTTTTTATTATTCGTTTTTTATTAATATTGCTTCTATTTGAACGATTTCAACGACTAAAATGCTTGAAAAATGCTTATTTTAGCAAAAACAGCACGTTTCGAGCTTTAATCTGCGTTTTAACGTAAACAGCATAAAAACGACGAAATTTTATTATTCGTTTTTATTAATATTGCGCCTATTTGAACGATTTCAACATCTAAAATGCTTGAAAATGCTTTATTTTAAAGCAAAACAGCACGTTTTGAGTTTTAATCTGCGTTTTAACGCGTAAAACAGCATAAAAACGACGAAATTTTTTATTATTCGTTTTTATTAATATTGCGTCTATTTGAACGATTTCAACGATTCAAAATGCTTGAAAATGCTTTATTTTAGCAAAATGTTATTTGGGCTTTATTCTGCGTTTTAACGCGTAAAATGCGCATAAAACGACGAAATTTTATTAATCGTTTTTATTTTTATTGCCTATTGAACGGGATTTCCTAACGATCTAAAATGCTTGAAATGCATATTTTAGCAAAACAGCACGTTTTGAGCTTTAATCTGTTTTAACGTAAAACAACATAAAACGACGAATTTTTATTATTCGTTTTTTATAATATTGCTTCTATTTGAACGATTTCAACGATCTAAATGCTTGAAAATGCTTATTTTAGCAAAACAGCACGTTTTGAGCTTTAATCTGCGTTTTAACGCGTAAACAGCACAAAACGTGACGAAATTTTTATTATTCGTTTTTATTATTGCGTCTATTTGAACGATTTCAACGATCTAAAATGCTTGAAAATGCTTATTTTAGCAAAACAGCACGTTTTGAGCTTTATTCTGCGTTTTAACGCGTAAAACAGTATAAAAACGACGAAATTTTTATTATTCGTTTTTATTTTATTGCGTCTATGTGAACGATTTCAACGATCTAAATGCTTGAAAATGCTTATTTTAGCAAAACAGCACGTTTTGAGTTTAATCTGCGTTTTAACGCGTAAAACAGCATAAAAACGACGAAATTCTTATTTAACTCTTTTTATTAATATTGCGTCCATTTGAACGATTTCAACGATCTAAAATGCTTGAAAAATGCTATTTTAGCAAAACAGCACGTTTTGAGCTTTCTTATTCTGCGTTTTAACGCGTAAAACAGCATAAAACGACGAAATTTTTATTATTCGTTTTTATTTTATTGCGTCTATTTGAACGGATTTCAACGATCTGCAAAATGCTTTGAAAATGCTTTTACGAAGCAAAACAGCACGTTTTGAGCTTTTAATCTGCGTTTTAACGCGTAAAAACAGCATAAAAACGACGAATTTTTATTATTCGTTTTTATTTGTATATTGCTTCTATTTGAACGATTTCAACGATCTAAAATGCTTGAAAATGCTTATTTTAGCAAAACAGCACGTTTTGAGCTTATTCTGCGTTTTAACGCGTAAAACAGCATAAAACGACGAAATTTTTATTATTCGCTTTTATTTTATTGCGTCTATTTGAACGATTTCAACGATCTAAAAATGCTTGTGCAAAATGCTTATTTTAGCAAAACAGCATGTTTTGAGCTTTTAATCTGCGTTTTAACGCGTAAAACAACATAAAAACGACGAATTTTTTATTATTATTCGTTTTATAATATTGTTTATTTGAACGATTTCAACGGGGATCTAAAATGCTTGAAAATGCTTATTTTGTGCCGTAAAACAGCACGTTTTGAGTTTTAATCTGCGTTTAACGCGTAAAACAGCGTTCGGTTTAAATTTTATTATTCGTTTTTATTAATATTGCGTCTATTTGAACGATTTCAACGATCTAAAAATGCTTGAAAATGTTATTTTAAAGCAAAACAGCACGTTTTGAGCTTCTTTATTCTGCGTTTTAAACGCGAAAATGCCTCCATAAAAACGACGAAATTTTTGCTTAATCGTTTTTATTTTTATTGCGTCTATTTCCGAACGATTTCAACGATCTAAAATGCTTGAAAATGCATATTTTAGCAAAACAGCACGTTTTGAGCTTTAATCTGCGTTTTAACGCGTAAAAAACAACATAAAAAACGACGAATTTTTTATTATTCGTTTTTTTATAATATTGCTTCTATTTGAACGATTTCAACGATCTAAAATGCTTGAAAATGCTTATTTTAGCAAAACAAAAGCACGTTTTGAGCTTTAACGGCGTTTTAACGCGTAAAACAGCACAAAACGACGAAATTTTTATTATTCGCTTCTTATTAATATTGCGTCTATTTGAACGAGATTTCAACGATCTAAAAATGCTTGAAAATGCTTATTTTGCGCAAAAACAGCACGTTTTGAGCTTTATTCTGCGTTTTAACGCGTAAAACAGTATAAAAACGACGGTTTTATTATTCGTTTTTTATTTTATTGCGTCTATGTGAACGACTTCAACGATCTAAAAATGCTTGAAAATGCTTATTTTAGCAAAACAGCACGTTTTGAGCTTTTAATCTGCGTTTTAACGCGTAAAAACAGCATAAAAACGACGAAATTTTTATTAACTTTTTATTAACATATGTCCATTTGAACGATTTCAACGATCTAAAAATGCTTGAAAAATGCTTATTTTAGCAAAACAGCAATGTTTTGAGCTTTATTCTGCGTTTTAACGCGCAAAACAGCATAAAACGACGAAATTTTTATTATTCGTTTTTATTTTTATTGCGTCTATTTGAACGATTTCAACGTGATCTAAAATGCTTGAAAATGCTTATTTTAGCAAAACAGCACGTTTTGAGTTTTAATCTGCGTTTTAGCGTAAAACAGCATGTTCACGAATTTTTTATTATTCGTTTTTATTTTATATTGCTTCTACTGAACGTGATTTCAACGACTAAAATGCTTGAAAATGCTTATTTTAGCAAAACAGCACGTTTTGAGCTTATTCTGCGTTTTAACGCGTAAAACAGCATAAAATCTGACGAAATTTTATTATTCGTTTTTATTTTTATTGCGTCTATTTGAACGATTTCAACGATTCAAAATGCTTGAAAATGTTTATCGAAGCAAAACAGCACGTTTTGAGCTTTTAATCTGCGTTTTAACGCGTAAAACAACATAAAACGACGAATTTTTTATTATTCGTTTTTATATTGCTTCTATTTGAACGATTTCAACGATCTAAAATGCTTGAAAATGCTTATTTTAGCAAAAACAGCACGTTTTGAGCTTTTAATCTGCGTTTTAACGCTGCAAAACAGCACAAACGACGAAATTTTATTATTCGTTTTTATTAATATTGCGTCTATTTGGAATGTGATTTCCCAACGATCTAAAATGCTTGAAAATGCTTTTATTTTAGCAAAACAGCAATGTTTTGAGCTTTATTCTGCGTTTTAACGCGTAAAATTGTGCATAAAAACGACGAAATTTTTATTATTCGTTTTTATTTTTATTGCGTCTATGTGAACGATTTCAACGATCTAAAATGCTTGAAAATGCTTATTTTGTTAAAAACAGTTAACGTTTTGAGTTTTAATCTGCGTTTTAACGCGTAAAACAGCATAAAACGACGAAATTTTATTATTCCGCTCTTTTTATTAATATTGCGTCCATTTGAACGATTTCCCAACGATCTAAAATGCTGGAAAATGCTTATTTTAAAGCAAAACAGCACGTTTTGAGTTTTAATCTGCGTTTTAACGCGTAAAACAGCATAAAAAACGACGAATTTTTATTATTCGTTTTTATTAATATTGTTTCTATTTGAACGATTTCAACGATCTAAAATGCTTGAAAATGCTTATTTTAGCAAAACAGCACGTTTTGAGCGTTAATCTGCGTTTTAACGCGTAAAAACAGCATAAAACGACGAATTTTTATTATTCGTTTTTATTAATATTGCTTCTATTTGAACGATTTCAACGATCTAAAATGCTTGAAAATGCTTATTTTACAAAACAGCACGTTTTGAGTTTTGAATCTGCGTTTCACGCAAAACAGCATAAAACGACGAAATTTTTATTATTCGTTTTATTAATATTGCGTCTATTTGAACGTGATTTCAACGATCTAAAAAATGCTTGAAATGCTTATTTTAGCAAAACAGCACGTTTTGAGCTTTATTCTGCGTTTTAACGCGTAAAACAGCATAAAAACGACGAAATTTTATTATTATTCGTTTTATTTTTATTGCGGCCTATTTGAATGATTTCAACGATCTAAAATGCTTGAAAAATGCTTATTTTAGCAAAACAGCACGTTTGAGTTTTAATCTGCGTTTTAACGCGTAAAACAGCATAAAACGACGAATTTTTATTATTCGTTTTTATTTATATATTGCTTCTATTTGAACGATTTCAACGATCTAAAATGTTTGAAAATGCTTATTTTAGCAAAACAGCACGTTTTGAGTTTTATTCTGTTTTTAACGCGTAAAACAGCATAAAAACGACGAAATTTTATTATTCGTTTTTATTTTATTGCGTCTATTTGAACGATTTCAACGATCTAAAATGCTTGAAAATGCTTATTTTAGCAAAACAGTACGTTTTGAGTTTTAATCTGCGTTTTAACGTTGCAAAACAGCATAAAAAACGACGAAATTTTTATTATTCGTTTTTATTAATATTGCGTCCATTTGAACGATTTCAACGATCTAAAATGCTTGAAAATGCTTATTATTTTAGCAAAACAGCACGTTTTGAGTTTTAATCTGCGTTTCTACCCGCGTAAAACAGCATAAAACGACGAATTTTATTATTCGTTTTATTAATATTGCTTCTATTTGAACGATTTCAACGATCTAAAATGCTGGTGTATCGCTTATTTTAGCAAAACAGCACGTTTTGAGCTTTTTAATCTGCGTTTTAACGCGTAAACAGCATAAAAACGACGAATTTTTTATTCGTTTTTATTAATATTGCTTCGCGTATTTTGAACGATTTCAACGATCTAAAATGTTTGAAAATGCTTTATTTTAGCAAAACAGCACGTTTTGAGCTTTAATCTGCGTGTTAACGCGCAAAACAGCATAAAAAAACGACGAAATTTTACCGCTTTTTATTAATATTGCGTCTATTTGAACGATTTCAACGATCTGGAAATGCTTGAAAATGCTTATTTTAGCAAAACAGCACGTTTTGAGTTTTATTCTGCGTTTTAACGCGTAAAACAGCATAAAAACGACGAAATTTTTATTATTATTCGTTTTTTATTTTACGTGTCTATTTTGAACGATTTCAACGATCTAAAAATGCTTGAAAATGTTTATTTTAGCAAAACAAGCGTTTTGAGTTTTAATCTGCGTTTAACGCGTAAAACAGCATAAAAACGACGATTTTATTATTCGTTTTTATTAATATTGTTTCTATTTGGAACGATTTCAACGATCTAAAATGCTTTGAAAATGCTTATTTTAGCAAAACAGCACGTTTTGAGCTTTAATCTGCGTTTTAACGCGTAAAAACAGCATAAAAACGACGAAATTTTTATTATTCGTTTTATTAATATTGCGTCTATTTGAACGTGATTTCAACGATCTAAAATGCTTGAAAAATGCTTATTTTAGCAAAAAACAGCATGCGTTTTGAGCTTTAATCTGCGTTTAACGCGTAAAACAAGCATAAAAAACGACGAAATTTTTATTATTCGTTTTTTATTAATATTGCGTCTATTTGAACGTGATTCTTCAACGATCTAAAAATGCTTGGAAAAATGCTTATTTTAGCAAAAACAGCTACTATTTGGCTTTTATTCTGCGTTTTAACGCGCAAAACAGCATAAAAACGACGAAATTTTTATTAATCGTTTTTTATTTTTATTGCGTCTATTTGAACGATTTCAACGATCTAAATGCTTGAAAATGCTTATTTTAGCAAAAAACAGCACGTTTTGAGCTTTAATCGCGTTTTAACGCAAAACAACATAAAAACGACGAATTTTTGTATTATTCGTTTTTATAATATTGCCGATTTGAACCATTTCAACGATCTAAAATGCTTGAAAATGCTTGTTTTAGCAAAACAGCACGTTTTGAGCTTTAATCTGCGTTTCAATGCGTAAAATGGTACAAAAAACGACGAAATTTTATTATTCGTTTTTTATTAATATTGCGTCTATTTGAACGATTTCAACGATCTAAAAAATGCTTGAAAATGCTTATTTTAGCAAAACAGCACGTTTTGAGCTTTATCTGCGTTTTAACGCGTAAACAGCATAAAAACGACGAAATTTTTATTATTTCGTTTTTATTTTATTGCGTCTATGTGAACGATTTCAACGATCTTAAAAATGCTTGAAAATGCTTATTTTAAAGCAAAACAGCACGTTTGAGCTTTAATCTGCGTTTTAACGTGTAAAACAGCACAAAAAACGACGAAATTTTTATTATTCGTTTTTATTACTATTGCGTCTATTTGAACGATTTCAACGATCTAAAATGCTTGAAAATGCTTTTATTTTAGCAAAACAGCACGTTTTGAGCTTTATTCTG
Organism: Dalotia coriaria; assembly: GCF_025399875.1. NCBI lineage: Eukaryota > Metazoa > Arthropoda > Insecta > Coleoptera > Staphylinidae > Dalotia > Dalotia coriaria. The sequence continues at coordinate 26,447 of NW_027046028.1, read as the reverse complement.
CGTTTTAACGCGTAAAACAGTATAAAAACGACGAAATTTTTATTATTCGTTTTTATTTTTATTGCGTCTATGTGAAACGTGATTTCCAACGATCTAAAATGCTTGAAAATGCTTATTTTAGCAAAACAGCACGTTTTGAGCTTTTAATCTGCGTTTTAACGCGTAAAACAGCATAAAAACGACGAAATTTTTATTATCTTTTTCGTTTTTATTAATATTGCGTCCATTTGAACGATTTCAACGATCTAAAATGCTTGAAAAATGCTTATTTTAGCAAAACAGCGCTTTTGAGTTTAATCTGCGTTTAACGCGTAAAACAGCATAAAAACGACGAATTTTTATTATCTGCTTTTTTATTAATATTGCTTCTATTCTGGAACGATTTCAACGATCTAAAAATGCTTGAAAATGCTTATTTTAGCAAAACAAAGCATCGTTTTGAGCGTTAATCTGCGTTTTAACGCGTAAAAACAGCATAAAACGACGAATTTTTATTATTCCGTTTTTATTAATATTGCTTCTATTTGAACGATTTTAACGATCTTAAAATGCTTGAAAATGCTTATTTTAGCAAAACAGCAAATGTTTTGAGCTTTAATCTGCGTTTTCACGCGTAAAACAGCATAAAACGATGAAATTTTTATTATTCGTTTTTATTAATATTGCGTCTATTTGAACGATTTCAACGATCTAAAATGCTTCTTGAAATGCTTATTTTTAAGCAAAAACAGCACGTTTTGAGCTTTTATTCTGCGTTTTAACGCGTAAAACAGCATAAAAAACGACGAAATTTTTATTATTCGTTTTTATTTTATTGCGTCTATTTGAACGAGGATTTCAACGATCTAAAATGCTTGAAAATGCTTATTTTTGCAAAACAGCATCGTTTTGAGCTTTAATCTGCGTTTTTAACGCGCGTAAACAGCATAAAAACGACGAAATTTTTTTATTATTCGTTTTTATATAGTCTATTTGAACGATTTCAACGATCTAAAATGCTTGAAAATGCTTATTTTAGCAAAAACAGCACATTTGGGCTTTATTCTGCGTTTAACGCGCGCAAAAACAGCATAAAAACGACGTGAAATTTTTATTATTCGTTTTTATTTTTATTGTTTATTTGAACGATTTTAACGATCTAAAATGCCGGAAAATGTTTATTTTAGCAAACAGCACGTTTTGAGCTTTTAATCTGCGTTTAACGCGTAAAACAGCATAAAACGACGAATTTTTTATTATTCGTTTTTATAATATTGCTTCTATTTGAACGATTTCAACGATCTAAAATGCTGAAAATGTTTATTTTAAAGCAAAACAAAAGCACGTTTTGAGCTTTTTAATCTGCGTTTTAACGCGCGTAAAACAGCACAAAAAACGACGAAATTTTATTATTCGTTTTTATTAATATTATGTCTATTTGAACGATTTCAACGATCTAAAATGCTTGAAAATGCTTAGTTTTAAAGCAAAAACAGCAATGTTTTGAGCTTTATCTCTGCGTTTTAACGCGCAAAAAACAGTATAAAAAACGACGAAATTTTTATTATTCGTTTTTATTTTTATTGCGTCTATTTGGAACGATTTCAAACGATCTAAAAATGCTTTGAAAATGCTTATATTTTAGCAAAACAGCACCGTTTTGAGCTTTAATTCGCGTTTAACGCGTAAACAGCATAAAAACGACGAAATTTTTATTATTCGTTTTACAATATTGCGTCCATTTGAACGATTTCAACGATCTAAAAATGCTGAAAATGCTTATTTTGTGCTAAAACAGCACGCCGGAGTTTTAATTCGTTTAACGCGCGTATAACAGCATAAAAACGACGAATTTTTTTATTATTTCGTTTTTATTAATATTGCTTCTATTTGAACGATTTCAACGATCTAAATGCTTCTGAAAATGCTTATTTTAGCAAAACAGTTAATGTTTTGAGCTTTTAATCTGCGTTTTAACGCGTAAACAGCATAAAACACGAAATTTTGCCATCGTTTTTATTAATATTTCTATTTGAACGATTTTTTTCAACGATCTAAAATGCTTGAAAAATGTTTATTTTAGCAAAACAGCACGTTTTGAGCTTTAATCTGCGTTTTCACGCGTAAAAACAAAGCATAAAAAAACGACGAATTTTTTATTATTCGTTTTTATTAATATTTCGTTTATTTAACGATTTCAACGATTTAAATGCTTCTGAAAATGCTTATTTTAGCAAAAAAACAAAGCACGTTTGAAGCTTTAATCTTCGCGGTTTTTAACGCGTAAAACAGCATAAAAACGACGAAATTTTTATTATTCGTTTTATTAATATTGCGTCTATTTGAACGATTTCAACGATCTAAAAATGCTTGAAAATGCGTATTTTAAAGCAAAAACAGCACATTTAAGCTTTATTCTGCGTTTTAACGCGTAAACAGCATAAAAACGACGAAATTTTTATTATTCGTTTTTATTTTATTGCGTCTATTTGAACGATTTCAACGATCTAAAATGCTTGAAAAATGCTTATTTTAGCAAAACAGCACGTTTTGAGCGCTTTAATCTGCGTTTTAACGCGTAAAACAGCATAATAAAAACGACGAATTTTTTTATTATTCGTTTTATAATATTGCTTCTATTTGGAACGATTTCAACGATCTAAAATGCTTGAAAAATGCTTATTTTAAAGCAAAACAGTTAATGTTTTGAGCTTTAATCTGCGTTTTTAACGCGCGTGTAAAACAGCTACGCAAACGACGAAATTTTTTATTATTCGTTTTATTAAATATTGCGTCTATTTGAACGATTTCAACGATCTAAAAATGCTTGAAAATGCTTATTTGCTAAAAAACAGCACGTTTTGAGCTTTAATTTGCGTTTTAACGCGCGTAAAACAGTATAAAAAACGACTTTAAATTTTTATTATTCGTTTTTATTTTTTATTGCGTCTATTTGAACGATTTCAACGATCAAAATGCTTTTCTGAAAATGCTTTATTTTAAAGCAAAACAGCACGTTTTGAGCTTTAAATCGCGCGTTTTAACGCGTAAAACAGCACATAAAAAAAAACGACGAAATTTTTATTATTCGTTTTTATTAATATTGGTAACCATCGCAAACGATTTCAACGATCTAAAATGCTTGAAAATGCTTATTTTAGCGCTAAACAGCACGTGTTTTGAGCTTTTAATCTGCGTTTTAACGCGTAAAACAAAAGCATAAAAAACGACGCACTTTTTTTTATTATTCGTTTTTTATTTTCATTATTGCTTCTATTTGAACGATTTTCAACGATCTAAAAATGCTTGAAAATGCTTATTTTAGCAAAACAAAGCACGTTTTGAGCTTTAATCTGCGTTTAACGCGTAAAACAGCATAAAAACGACGAATTTATTATTCGTTTTTATTAATATTGCTTCTATTTGAACGATTTCAACGATCTAAAATGCTTGAAAATGCTTATTTTAAAGCAAAACAAGCGTTTTGAGCTTTAATCTGCGTTTTCACGCGTAAAACAGCATAAAAACGACGAAATTTTTATTATTCGTTTTTTATTAAATATTGCGTCTATTTGAACGATTTCGCTAACGACCAAATGCTTCTGAAAATGCTTATTTTGTGCTAAAAACAGCACGTTTTGAGCTTTATTCTGCGTTTTAACGCGTAAAAACAGCATAAAAAAACGACGAAATTTTATTATTCGTTTTTATTAATATTGCGTCCATTTGAACGTGATTTCAACGATCTAAAAATGCTTGAAAATGCTTATTTTAGCAAAACAGCACGTTTTTGAGCTTTAATCTGCGTTTTAACGCTTAAAACAACAGATAAAAACGACGAAATTTTATTATTCGTTTTTTATTAATATTGCGTCTATTTGAACGATTTCAACGATCTAAAAATGCTTGAAAATGCTTATTTTAAAGCAAAACAGCACATTTGCTTTATTCTGCGTTTTAACGCGTAAAACAGCATAAAAAACGACGAAATTTTTATTATTCGTTTTTATTTTTATTAAGTGTCTATTGAAACCGATTTCTAAATCGATCTAAAATGCTGAAATGCTTATTTGCAAGCAAAAACAGCACAAGTTTTTGAGCTTTAATCTGCGTTTTGCGTAAAACAGCATAAAAACGACGAATTTTTATTATTCGTTTTTATAATATTGCTTCTATTTGAACGATTTCAACGATCTAAAAATGCTTGAAAATGCTTATTTTAGCAAAACAGCACGTTTTGAGTTTTAATCTGCGTTTTAACGCGCGTAAACAGCACAAAAAAACGACGAAATTTTTATTATTCGTTTTTATTAATATTGCGCCCATTTTGAACGATTTCAAACGATTCAAAAAAATGCTTGAAAATGCTTATTTTGCTAAAACAGCACGTTTTGAGCTATCTGCGTTTTAACGGGCGTAAAACAGTATAAAAACGACGAAATTTATTATTCGTTTTTATTTTTTATTGCGTCTATTTGAACGATTTTAACGATCTAAAATGCTTGAAAATGCTTATTTTAGCAAGCAAAACAGCACGTTTTGAAAGCTTTAACGCGTTTTAACGCGTAAAAACAGCATAAAAACGTGACGAAATTTTATTATCTGTTTTTATTAATATTGCGTCCATTTGAACATTTCAACGATCTAAAATGCTTGAAAATGCTTATTTTAGCAAAACAGCACGTTTGAGTTTTAATCTCAGCGTTTTAACGCGTAAACAGCATAAAACGACGAATTTTTATTATTCGTTTTTTATTAATATTGCTTCTATTTGAACGATTTCAACGATCTAAAATGCTTGAAAATGCTTATTTTGTGCAAAACAGCACGTTTGAGCTTTTAATCTGCGTTTTAACGCGTAAACAGCATAAAACGACGAATTTTTTATTATTCGTTTTTTATTAATATTGCTTCTCTATTTGAACGTGATTTCAACGATCTAAAATGCTTGAAAATGCTTATTTTTAGCAAAACAGCACGTTTTGAGCTTTAATCTGCGTTTACGCGTAAACAGCATAAAAACGACGAAATTTTTATTATTCGTTTTTATTAATATTGCGTCTATTTTGAACGATTTCAACGACTAAAAATGCTTGAAAATGCTTATTTTAGCAAAAACAAAGCACGTTTTGAGCTTTATTCTGCGTTTTAACGCGTAAAACAGCATAAAAAAACGACGAAATTTTTATTATTCGCTGTTTTATTTTTATTGCGTCTATTTGAACGATTTCAACGATCTAAAATGCTTGAAAATGCTTTACGAAGCAAAAACAGCACGTTTTAACTTTAATCTCGCGTTTAACGCGCGTAAAACAGCATCATCATAAAAAAACGACGAATTTTTATTATTCCGTTTTTATTAATATTGTTTCTATTTGGAACGATTTCAACGATCTAAAATGCTTCTGAAAATGCTATTTTAGCAAAAACAAAGCGCACGTTTTGAGCTTTAATCTGCGTTTAACGCGTAAACAGCATGTAAAAAACGACGAAATTTTATTATTCGTTTTTATTAATATTGCGTCTATTTGAACGATTTCAACGATCTAAAAATGCTTGAAAATGCTTATTTAGCAAAACAGCACATTTGGGCTTTATTCTGCGTTTTAACGCGTAAAACAACAGCATAAAAAACGACGAAATTTTTATTATTCGTTTTTTATTTTATTGCACTATTTTGAACGATTTCAACGATCTATAATGCTTTCTGAAATGTCGGTCGTTAAAACAGCACGTTTTGCCGCTTTAATCTGCGTTTTATCAGCGTAAAACGCGCTAAAAACGCAAAACGACGAATTTTTATTATCTGTTTTTATTAATATTGCTTCTATTTGAACGATTTCAACGATCTAAAATGCTTGAAAATGCTTATTTTAGCAAACAGCACGTTTGAGCTTAATTCGCGTTTTAACGCGTAAAACAGCATAAAAACGACGTATTTTTATTATTCGTTTTTATTAATATTGCTTCTATTTGAACGATTTCAACGATCTAAAATGCTTGAAAATGCTTATTTTAGCAAACAGCACGTTTTGAGCTTTAATCTGCGTTTTAACGCGCGTAAAACAGCATAAAAACGACGATTTTATTATTCGTTTTATTTTTATTGCGTCTATTTGAACGATTTCAACGATCTAAAATGCTTGAAAATGCTTATTTTAGCAAAACAGCACGTTTTGAGCTTTAATCTGCGTTTTAACGCGTAAAACGCATAAAAACGACGAATTTTTATTATTCGTTTTTATTAATATTGCGTTTTGTTGAACGATTTCAAATTAAAATGCTTGAAAATGACGTTTTGAGCTAACCGTTTTCGGTTTAATTGCTTTAACGCGTAAAATAATAATTGATTTTTATTATTGTTTATTTAAATTTTCTATTTGAACGATTTCAACGACTAAAATAGCTAAAATTTGATTTAACAAAACAGCACGTTTTAGTTTAATTGACGAATTTTTTAAAACGTTATAAAACGCAAATTTTTATTATTCGTTTTTATTTATTGCGTCTAAATGACTTTATCAAAATGCTTGAAAATGCTTATTTTAGCAAAACAGCCATTTAGAGCTTTTATTTGCGTTTTTACGCGTAAAACAGCAAAACATAAAATTTTTCGTCTTTTTAAATTGCTTTTTTGAACGATTTCAACGATTTAAAATGCTTGAAATGCGTTTTAGAAAAGCACGTTTTGAGCTTTAATCTGCGTTTTACGTAAAACAGCATTAAAACGAAAATTTTTTATTATTCGTTTTTATTAATATTAGTCTATTTGAACGCAGTTTCAACGATCTAAAATGCTTGAAAAGCTGTAAAGCAAAACAGCACGTTTTGAGCTTTTATTTGCGTTTTATAGCGTAAAACAGCATAAAACGACGAAATTTTTATTAATCTTTTAATTTATTTCTATTTGAACGATTTAACGCTAAAAATGCTTGAAAAGATTTTTATTCGTAATTTTTTGCTTCTAATCTGCGTTTTAACGCGTAAACAGCTTAAAATGACTTTACAAACGTTTTGTTTTATTTTATTGCTTCTATTTGAAAACAATAAAGCGACGAAATTTATTTTCGTTTTAGCAACAGCCGTTAGCTTTGAACTTTAACGATCTAAAAATTTAGAAAATGTTATTTTCGTTTTATTTTATTGCGTTTTTGAAGCGAATACAACTTTAAAATGCTGAAAATGTTTATTTTTATAAAACAGCGTCCATTTGAAGATTTAAAATCTTTTTAACGCGTAAAAGCAGTTATAAAAACGCATTTTTAGTTAATTCGTGTTTTTAAGCGTCCATTGAACGTAAAACGATTAATTATTCTTTTTAAAATTGCTTATTTTAGCAAATTTCAACGATTAAAGGCTTAAAATCTGATTTTAAGCAAAACAGCATTTAAAGACTTTTAATTATTCGTTTTATAATATGCTTCATTAAAACGATTTTAATCAATTTTAAAAATTGCTTCTTTTGAACATTCAAGCATTTTGAGTTTTATTCTGCGTTTTAACGCGTAAACAGCATAAAAACGTGACGAAATTTTTATATTATTCGTTTTTATTTTTATTGCGTCTATTTGAACGATTTCAACGATCTAAAATGCTTGAAAATGCTATTTTAGCAAAACAGCATCAGTTTTGAGCTTTAATCTGCTATGTTTTAACGCGTAAAACAGCATAAAAACGACGAATTTTTATTATTCGTTTTTATTAATATTGCTTCTATTTTGAACGATTTCAACGATCTAAAATGCTTCTGAAAATGCTTATTTTAGCAAAACAGCACGTTTTGAGCTTCTTTAATCGCGTTTTAACGCGTAAAACAGCACAAAACGACTTTAAATTTTTATTATTCGTTTTTATTAATATTATGCGTCTATTTGAAAATGATTTCAACGATCTAAAATGCTTGAAAATGCTTATTTTGTAAAACAGCACGTTTTGAGCTTTAATCTGCGTTTTAACGCGTAAAACAGCATAAAAAAACGACGAATTTTTTATTATTCGTTTTATTAATATTGCTTCTATTTGAACGATTTCAACGATCTAAAATGCTTGAAAAATGCTTATTTTAGCAAAAACAAAGCACGTTTTTGAGTTTAATCTGCGTTTTAACGCGTAAAACAGCATAAAACGACGAATTTTTATTATTCGTTTTATTAATATTGCTTCTATTTCTGGAACGATTTCATCGATCTAAAATGCTTGAAAATGCTTTATTTTAGCAAAACAGCACAAGTTTTGAGCTTTAATCTGCGTTTTAACGCGTAAACAGCATAAAACGACGAAATTTTTATTATTCGTTTTTATTAATATTGCGTCTGTTTGAACGATTTCAACGATCTAAATGCTTGAAAATGCTTTATTTTAGCAAAACAGCACGTTTTGAGCTTTATTCTGCGTTTAACGCGTAAAATGTTAATAAAACGACGAAATACCCTTTATTATTCGTTTTTTATTTTATTGCGTCTATTTGAACGATTTCAACGATCTAAAAATGCTTGAAAATGCTTATTTTAAAGCAAAACAAAAGCACGTTTTAACTTTTAATCGCGTTTTAACGCGTAAAAACAACAGCATATAAAAAACGACGAATTTTTTTATTATTCCGCTTTATTAATATTGCTTCTATTTGAAACGATTTCAACGATCTAAAATGCTTGAAAAATGCTTATTTTAGCAAAACAGCACGTTTTGAGCTTTTAATCTGCGTTTTTAACGCGTAAAACAGCATAAAAAACGACGAAATTTTTATTATTCGTTTTTTATTAATATTGCGTCTATTTGAACGATTTCAACGATCTAAATGCTTTGAAAATGCTTATTTTAGCAAAACAGCAATATTTAAGCTTTATCACGTTTTAACGCGTAAAACAGCATAAAAAACGACGAACTTTTTTATTATTCGTTTTTTATTTTTATTGCATCTATTTGAACGATTTCAACGATCTAAAATGCTTGAAAATGCTTATTTTAAAGCAAAACAGCACGTTTTGAGCTTTGAATCTGCGTTTTAACGCGTAAAACAGCATAAAAACGACGAATTTTTATTATTCGTTTTTATTAATATTAAGCTTCTATTTGAACGATTTCAACGATCTAAAAATGCTTCGAAAATGCTTATTATTTTAAAGCAAAAACAGCAACGTTTTGAGCTTTTAATCTGCGTTTTAACGCGTAAAACAGCATAAAACGACGAATTTTTATTATTCGTTTTTATTAATATTGCTTCTATTTGAACGATCAACGATCTAAAATGCTTGAAAATGCTTATTTTAGCAAAAACAGCACGTTTTGAGTTTTAATCTGCGTTTTTAACGCGTAAAACAAAGCATAAAAACGACGAAATTTTTATTATTCGTTTTTATTAATATTGCGTCCATTTGAACGATTTCAACGATCCAAAATGCTTGAAAAATGCTTATTTTGTTAAAACAGCACGTTTTGAGCTTTAATCTGCGTTTTAACGCGTAAACAGCATAAAAACGACGAATTTTTTTATTATTCGTTTTATTAATATTGCCGTATTTGAACGATTTCAACGATCTGTTTGAAAATGCTTATTTTAGTAAAACAGCACGTTTTGAGCTTTAATCTGCGTTTAACGCGCGTAAACAGCATAAAAACGACGAATTTTTATTATTCGTTTTTATTAATATTGCTTCTATTTGGAACGATTTCAACGATCTAAAATGCTTGAAAATGCTTATTTTAACAAAACAGCACGTTTTATTTTAATCTGCGTTTTAACGCGTAAAACAAGCATAAAACGACGAATTTTTTATTATTCGTTTTTTATTAATATTGCGTCTATTTGAACGATTTCAACGATCTAAAAATAGCTTGAAAATGCTTATTTTAGCAAAACAGCCCTTTTTGAGCTTTAATCTGGTGTTTTAACGCGTAAAACAGCATAAAACGATTTTAATTTTCTATTATTTGTTTTTTATTAATATTGCTTCTATTTGGAACGATTTCAACGATCTAAAAATGCTTGAAAATGTTTATTTTAGCAAAACAGCACGTTTTGAGCTTTAATCTGCGTTTTAACGCGTAAAACAGCATAAAAAACGACGAATTTTTTATTATTCGTTTTATTAATATTGCGTCTATTTGAACGATTTCAACGATCTAAAATGCTTGAAAAATGCTTATTTTAGCAAAACAGCACGTCTTGAGCTTTTGCACTTGCGTTTTAACGCGTAAACAAGTTAATAAAAACGACGAATTTTATTATTCGTTTTTTATTAATAATATTGCTTCTATTTGAACGATTTCAACGATCTAAAATGCTGAAAATGCTTATTTTAGCAAAACAGCACGTTTGAGCTTTACTCTGCGTTTTAACGCGTAAAACAGCATAAAAACGACGAAATTTTTATTATTCGTTTTTATTTTTATTGCGTCTATTTGAACGATTTCAATATCTAAAATGCTTGAAAATGCTTATTTTAGCAAAACAACACGTTTTGAGCTTTTAATCTGCGTTTAACGCGTAAAACAGCATAAAAACGACGAATTTTTATTATTTGCTTCTTATTAATATTATGTCTATTTGAACGATTTCTTCAACGATCTAAAATGCTTGAAAATGCTTATTTTAGCAAAATGTTAACGTTTGAGCTTTAATCTGCGTTTTACGCGTAAAACAGCATAAAACGACGAATTTTTTTATTATTCGTTTTATTATTGCTTCTATTTCCTGAAACGATTTCAACGATCTAAAAAACGCTTGAAAATGATTATTTTAGCAAAACAGCAATGTTTTGAGCTTTAATCTGCGTTTTAACGCGTAAAACAGCATAAAAAAACGACGAAATTTTTATTATTCGTTTTTTATTAATATTGCGCGTCTATTTGAACGATTTCAACGATCTAAAATGCTTGAAAATTTATTTTAGCAAAACAGCACGTTTTGAGTTTTAATCTGCGTTTTAACGCGTAAAACAGCATTGGCAAACGACGAATTTTTTATTATTCGTTTTTATTAATATTGCGCTCATTTGGAACGATTTCAACGATCTAAAATGCTTGGAAAATGCTATTTTAAAGCAAAACAGCACGTTTTGAGCTTTAATCTTCGTTTTAACGCGTAAAACAGCATAAAACGACGAATTTTTATTATTCGTTTTTATTAATATTGCGTCTATTTGAACGATTTCAACGATCTAAAAAATGCTTGAAAATGCTTCTTTTAGCAAAACAGCACGTTTTGAGTTTTAATTTGCGTTTTAACGCAAACAGCATAAAAACGACAAAATTTTTATTATTCGTTTTATATTTTTATTGCGTCTATTTGAACGATTTCAACGATCTAAAAGGCTTGAAAATGCTTATTTTAGCAAAACAGCACGTTTTGAGCTTTTAATCTGCGTTTTAACGCGTAAAACAGCATAAAAGGACGAATTTTTATTATTCGTTTTATTTTTATTGCGTCTATTTGAACGATTTCAACGATCTAAAATGCTTGAAAATGCTTATTTTAGCAAAACAGCACGTTTTTGAGCTTAACGCGTTTAACGCGTAAAACAGCATAAAACGACGAATTTTTATTATTCGTTTTTATTAATATTGCTTTATTTGAACGATTTCAACGATCTAAAATGCATGAAAATGCTTATTTTAGCAAAACAGCACGTTTTGAGTTTTAATCAGCGTTTTAACGCGTAAAACAGCATAAAAACGACGAAATTTTATTTTTCCCGTTTTTTTATTAATATTGCGTCTATTTGAACGATTTCAACGATCAAAAGTTTAAAAAATGCTTATTTTAGCAAAACAGCACGTTTTGGCTTTATTCTGCGTTTTAACGCGAAAACAGCAAAAAAAACGACAAAATTTTTTTATTATTCGTTTTTATTTTATTGTGTCTATTTGAACGATTTCAACGATCTAAAAATGCTTGAAAATGTTTTATTTTAGCAAAACAGCACGTTTTGAGCTTTAATCTGCGTTTTAACGCGTAAAACAGCATAAGAACGACGAATTTTATTATTCGTTTTTTATTAATATTGCGTCTATTTGAACGATTTCAACGATCTAAAATGCTTGAAAATGCTTTATTTTAGCAAAACAGCACGTTTTGAGTTTTAATCTGCGTTTTAACGCGTAAAACAGCATAAAACGACGAAATTTTTTTATTCGTTTTTATTAATATTGCGTCCATTTGAACGATTTAACGATCTAAAATGCTTGAAAAATGTACTTTAGCAAAAACAGCACGTTTTGAGCTTTAATCTGCGTTTTAACGCGTAAAACAGCATAAAAACGACGAATTTTTATTATTCGTTTTTATTAATATTGCTTCTATTTGAACGATTTCAACGATCTAAAATGCTTGAAAATGTTTTATTTTAGTAAAACAGCACGATTTGAGCTTTTATTCTGCGTTTTAACGCGTAAAACAGCATAAAAACGACGAAATTTTATTATTCGTTTTTATTTTTATTGCGTCTATTTGAACGATTTCAACGATCTATAATGCTTGAAAATGTTTATTTTTTAGCTAAAACAGCACGTTTTGAGTTTAATCTGCGTTTTAACGCGTAAAACAGCATAAAAACGACGAATTTTTTTATTCGTTTTTATTAATATTGCTTCTATTTGAAAGATGTCAACATCTAAAATGCTTGAAAATGCTTATTTTAGCAAAACAGCACGTTTTGAGCTTTAATCTGCGTTTTAACGCGTAAAACAGCATAAAAACGACGAATTTTTATTATTCGTTTTTATTAATATTGCTTCTATTTGAACGGTTTCAACGATCTAAAAATGTTTTTGAAAATGCTTTATTTTAACAAAACAGCACGTTTGAGTTTTAATCTGCGTTTTAACGCGTAAACAGCATAAAAACGACGAATTTTTATTATTCGTTTTTATTAATATTGCGCCCTATTTGAACGATTTCAACGATCTAAAATGCTTGAAAATGCTTTTATTTTAAAGCAAAACAGCCCTTTTTGAGCTTTTAATCTGCGTTTTGAACAAGTGTAAAATGTGCATAAAACGACGAATTTTCTATTATTCGTTTTTATTAATACGGTTTCATTTGAACGATTTCAACGATCTAAAATGCTTGAAAATGTTATTTGAGCAAAACAGCACGTTTTGAGTTTTATTCTGCGTTTTAACGCGTAAAACAGCATAAAAACGACGAAATTTTTATTATTCGTTTTATTAATATTGCGTCTATTTGAACGTGATTTCAACGATCTAAAATGCTTGAAAATAAGCTTGGCCTTTAGCAAAACAGCACGTTTTGAGTTTTAATCTGCGTTTTAACGCGTAAAACAGCATAAAACGACGAATTTTTATTAATTGTTTTTATTAATACGTTTCTATTTCTGAAACGATTTCAACGGGATCAAAATGCTTTTGAAAATGCTTATATTTTAGCAAAACAGCACGTTTGCTTTAATCTGCGTTTTAACGCGTAAAACAGCATAAACGATGAATTTTTATTATCTGTTTTTATTAATATTGCTTCTATTTGAACGATTTCAACGATCTAAAATGCTTGAAAATGCTTATTTTAGCAAACAGCACGTTTTGAGCTTTACTCTGCGTTTTAACGCGTAAAACAGCATAAAACGACGAAATTTTTTATTATTCGTTTTTATTTTATTGCGTCTATTTGAACGTGTGATTTCAACGATCTAAAATGCTTGAAAATGCTTATTTTAGCAAAACAGCATCGTTTTGAAAGCCGCAACGCGTTTAACGCGTAAAACAAAAGATAAAAACGACGAATCTTTTATTATTCGTTTTTATTAATATTGCGTCTATTTGAACGATTTCAACGATCTAAAATGCTTGAAAATGCTTACTTTTAGCAAACAGCATGTTTTGAGCTTTAATTTGCGTTTTGAATGGCAAAACAGCATAAAACGACGAATTTTTAGTTATTCGTTTTTATTACTGTTTCCTATTTGAACGATTTCAACGATCTAAAATGCTTGAAAATGCTTATTTTAGCAAACAGCATCGTTTTGAGCTTTACCTGCGTTTTAACGCGTAAACAGCATAAAACGACGTTCTTTTATTATTCGTTTTCATTTTATTGCGTCTATTTGAAACTATTTCAACGATCTAAAATGCTTGAAAATGCTTATTTTAGCAAAACAGCACGTTTTGAGCGTTTTAATCTGCGTTTTAACGCGTAAAACAGCATAAAACGAGACAGAATTTTTTATTATTCGCTTTATTAATATTGCTTCTATTTCCAATGACTTTCAACGGGATCTAAAATGCTTGAAAATGCTTATTTTAGCAAAACAGCACGTTTTGAGCTTTAATCTGCGTTTTAACGCGTAAAACAGCATAAAACGACGAAATTTTATTATTCGTTTTTGCCAATATTGCGTCTATTTGAACGATTTCAACGATCTAAAATGCTTGAAAATGATTATTTTAGCAAAACAGCACGTTTTGAAAGCTTTAATCTGCGTTTTAACGCGCAAAACAGCATAAAAAACGACGAAATTTTAATATTCGTTTTTATTAATATTGCGTCTATTTGAACGATTTCAACGATCTTAAAATGCTTGAAATGCTTATTTTAGCAAAACAGCATCGTTTTGAGCGCTTTAATCTGCGCGCTTTAACGCGTAAAACAGTATATAAACGACAAATTTTATTATTTGTTTTATTAATATTGCGTCTATTTGAACGATTTCAACGTGATCTAAAATGCTTGAAAATGCTTTATTTTAGCAAAAACAGCACAGTTTTGAGTTTAATCTGCGCTTTAACGCGCAAAACAGCATAAAAAATCACGAATTTTTATTATTAGTTTTTGGCCAATATTGCGTCTATTTGAACGATTTCAAACGATCTAAAAATGCTTGAAAATGCTTATTTTAGCAAAACAGCACGCTTTGAGCTTTATTCTGCGTTTTAACGCGTAAAAGCGCGGCTAAAAACGACAAAATTTTTAATATTCGTTTTATATTTTATTGCGTCTATTTGAACAATTTCAACGATCTAAAATGTTTGAAATGCTTTATTTTAGCAAAAACAGCACGTTTTGAGTTTAATCTGCGTTTAACGCGTAAAACAGTATAAAACGACGAATTTTTTTTATTATTCGTTTTTTATTAATATTGCTTCTATTTGAACGATTTTAACGATCTAAAAATGCTTGAAAATAAATATTTTAGCAAACAGCACGTTTTGAGTTTTAATCTGCGTTTTAACGCGTAAAAACAGCATAAAAACGACGAAATTTTTATTATTCGTTTTTATTAATATTGCGTCTATTTGAACGATTTCAACGATCTAAAATGCGCGTTTTGAAAATGCTTATTTGGCAAAACAGCACGTTTTGAGCTTTAATCTGCGTTTTAACGCGTAAAACAGCATAAAAACGACGAATTTTTTATTATTCGCCTTTTTTGGCTGCATTACGCTTCTATTTGAACCGATTTCAACGATTTAAAATGCTGAAAATGCTTTATTTTAGCAAAACAGCACGTTTTGAGTTTAATCTGCGTTTTAACGCGTAAAACAGCATAAAAAAACGACAATTTTTTATTATTCGATTTTTATTAATATTGCTTCTATTTGGAACGATTTCAACGATCGAAATGCTTGAAATGCTTTTATTTTGCGCAAACGTTAATGTTTTGAGTTTTAATCTGCGTTTTAACGCAAAGCGTTAATAAAAACGACGAAATTTTTATTATTCGGTTTTTATTAATATTATAAATTCATTTGGAAACCGATTTCAACGGATCTAAAAATGCTTGAAAAATGCTTATTTTAAAGCAAAAAACAGCACGTTTTGAGTTTTATTCCGCGTTTAACGCGTACAGCATAGAAACGACGAAATTTTTATTATTCGTTTTTATTTTGTGGCTGCGTCTTATTTAAACGGATTTCAACGATCTAAAATACCGCTTTGCGCTATTTTAGCAAAACAGCACGTTTTAAATTTTAATCTGCGTTTTAACGCGTAAAACAGCACAAAACGACGAATTTTTATTATTATTCATTTTTATTAATATTGCTTCTATTTGAACGATTTCAACGATCTAAAATGCTGAAAAGCGCTTAGTATAAAACAGCACGTTTTGAGTTTTAATCTGCGTTTAAATCGCAAAACAGCATAAAAACGACGAAATTTTTATTATTCCGTTTTAATAATATTGCGTCTATTCTGAAACGATGATTTCAACGATCTAAAATGCTTGAAATGCTAATTTTAACAAAACAGCACACGGTTTTATTCTGCGTTTTAACGCGTAAACAGCATAAAAAAACGACGAAATTTTATTATTCGTTTTATTTTATTGCGGCTCATTTGAACGATTTCAACGATCTAAAATGCTTGAAAATGCTTATTTTAGCAAAACAGCATCGCTTTTGATTTTAATCTGCGTTTTAACGCGTAAAACAGCACAAAAACGACGAAATTTTTATTATTCGTTTTATTTTTATTGCGTCTATTTGAACGATTTCAACGATCTAAAATGCTGAAAATGCTTATTTTGGCAAAACAGCACGTTTTGAGCTTTAATCTGCGTTTTAACGCGCGCAAAACAGCATAAAAAACGACGAAATTTTTATTATTCGCTTTTATTAATATTGCGTCCATTTGAACGATTTCAACGATCAAAATGCTTGAAAATGCTTATTTAGCAAAACAGCACGTTTTATTTTTTAATCTGCGTTTCTTTAACGCGTAAAACAGCATAAAACGACGAATTTTTTATTATTCGATTTTTGCTAATATTGTTTATTTGAACGATTAACGATCTAAAATGCTTGAAAATGCTACCAGCAAAACAGCACGTTTTGAGCTTTAATCTGCGTTTTAACGCGTAAAAACAGCATAAAACGACGAAATTTTTATTATCTGTTTTTATTAATATTGCGTCTATTTGAAACGATTTCCCAACGATCTAAAATGCTTGAAAATGCTTATTTTAGGAAAACAGCACGTTTTGAGCTTTATTCTGCGTTTTAACGCGTAAAACAGCATAAAACGACGAAATTTTTATTGCCCGTTTTATTTTTATTGCGCCCATTTGAATGATTTCAAACGATCAAAAATGCTTTCGGAAAAGCCATTTCAGCAAAACAGCACGTTTTGAGTTTTTAATCTGCGCGTTTTTAACGCGTAAAACAGCATAAAAAACGACGAATTTTATTATTCGTTTTTATTAATATTGCGTCTATTTGAACGTGATTTCAACGATCTAAAATGCTTGAAAATGCTTATTTTAGCAAAACAGCACATTTGGGCTTTATTCTGCGTTTTAATCATGCAAAACAGCACAAAAAACACGAAATTTTTATTATTCGTTTTTATTTTATTGTCTATTTGAACGATTTCAACCTATCTAAAATGCTTGAAAATGTTTATTTTAGCAAACAGCACGTTTTGAGCTTTTAATCTGCGTTTAAATCGTTAAACAGCATAAAACGACGAAATTTTTTATTCGTTTTTATTAATATTGGCGTCCATTCTGGAAACGATTTCCAACGGATCTGGGCACGCTTGAAAATGCCATTTTAGCAAAACAGCACGTTTTGAGTTTAATCTGCGTTTTAACGCGTAAAACAGCATAAAAACGTGACGAATTTTTATTATTCGTTTTATTAATATTATTTATTTGAACGATTTCAATCGATCTAAAAATGCTTGAAAATGCTTATTTTAGCAAAACAGCACGTTTTGAGCTTTAATCTGCGTTTTTTAACGCGTAAACAGCATAAAAACGACGAATTTTTTTTGCCATTCGTTTTTATTAATATTGTTTCTATTTGAACGATTTCCAACGATCTAAAAATGCTTGAAAACTCTTATTTTAGCAAAACAGCACGTTTTGAGCTTTAATCTGCGTTTTAACGCGTAAAACAGCATATAAAAAACGACGAATTTTTATTATTCGTTTTTATAATATTGCTTCTATTTTGAACGATTTCAACGATCTAAAATGCTTGAAAATGCTTATTTTAGCAAACAGCACGTTTTGAGCTTAATCTGCGTTTTAATGCGTAAAACAGCATGTAAAACGACGAAATTTCTTTTTATTATTCGTTTTTATTAATATTGCGTCTATTTTGAACGATTTCAACGATCTAAAAATGCTTGAAAATGCTTTTATTTTAGCAAAAACAGCATCGTTTTGAGCTTTATTCTGCGTTTTAACGCGTAAAACAGTATAAAAACGACGAAATTTTTTATTATTCGTTTTTATTTTATTGCGTCTATTTGAACGATTTCAACGGATTCAAAATGCTTGAAAATGCTTATTTTAGCAAAAACAGCACGTTTGAGCTTTAATCTGCGTTTTAATCGCGTAAAACAGCGTAAAACGACGAAATTTTTATTATTCGTTTTTATTATTGCGTCCATTTGAACGATTTCAACGATCTAAAATGCTTGAAAATGCTTATTTAGCAAAAACAGCACGTTTTTGAGTTTTTAATCTGCGGCTTTAACGCGTAAAACAGCATAAAACGACGAATTTTATTATTCGTTTTATTAATATTTTCGCTTCTATTTGAACGATTTCAACGATCTAAAATGCTTGAAAATGCTTACTTTTAGCAAAACAAAGCACGTTTTGTTTCTTAATCTGCGTTTTAACGCGTAAAACAGCATAAAAACGACGAATTTTTTATTATCTGTTTTTATTAATATTGCTTCTATTTCAACATTTCTAAACTTATCTGTTTGCTTGAAAAATGTTATTTTAGCAAAACAGCACGTTTTGAGCTTTAATCTTCGCGTTTAACGCGTAAAACAGCAGAAAAAACGACGAAATTTTTATTATTCGTTTTTATTACTATTGCGTCTATTTGAACGATTTCAACGATCTAAAATGCTTGAAAATGCTAATTTTAGCAAACAGCACGTTTTGAGTTTTTATTCTGCGTTTTAACGCGTAAAAAATGTTATAAAAAACGACGAATTTTTTTATTATTCGTTTTTAATAATATTGCTTCTATTTGAACGACTTTCAACGATCTAAAATGCTTGAAAATGCTTATTTTAGCAAACAGCACGTTTTGAGCTTTAATCTGCGTTTTAACGCGTAAACAGCATAAAACAACGAATTTTTTATTATCTGTTTTTATTAATATTGCTTCTATTTGAATGATTTCAACTATCTAAAAATGCTTCTAAAAATGCTTTATTTTAGCAAAACAGCACGTTTTGAGCTTTAATCTGCGTTTAACGCAAAACAGCATAAAAAACGACGAAATTTTTGTATCATCGTTTTTGCTAATATTGCGTCTATTTTGAACGATTTCAACGATCTAAAAATGCTTGAAAATGCTTATTTTAGCAAAACAGCACGTTTTGAGCTTTATTCTGCGTTTTAACGCGTAAACAGCATAAAACGACGAAATTTTTATTATTCTGTTTTTATTTTTATTGCGTCTATTTGAACGATTTCAACGATCTAAAATGCTTCGAAAAATGCTTATTTTAGCAAAACAGCACGTTTTTAATCCTTTAATCTGCGTTTTAACCGCGTAAACAGCATAAAAACGACGAATTTTTATTATTCGTTTTATTAATATTGCTTCTATTTGAACGATTTCAACGATCTTAAAAATGCTTGAAAATGCTTATTTTAAAGCAAAACAGCACGTTTTGAGTTTTAATCTGCGTTTCTTAACGCGTAAAACAGCATAAAAAACGACGAAATTTTTTATTATTCGTTTTTATTAATATTGCGTCTTATTTGAAACGATTTCACCCGATCTAAATGCTTGAAAATGCTTATTTTAGCAAAACAGCACATTTGGCTTTATTCTGCGTTTTAACGCGTAAAACAGCATAAAAACGACGAAATTTTTATTATTCGTTTTTTATTTTTATTGCGTCTATTTTGAACGATTTCAACGATCTAAAATGCTTGAAAATGCTTATATTTTAGCAAAAACAGCACGTTTTGAGCTTTAATCTGCGTTTTAACGCGTAAAAACAGCATAAAAACGACGAATTTTTTATTATCTGTTTTTATTAATATTGCTTCTATTTGAACGATTTCAACGATCTAAAAATGCTTGAAAATGCTTTATTTTAGCAAAACAGCAATGTTTTGAGTTTTAATCTGCGTTTTAACGCGTAAAACAGCATAAAACGACGAAATTTTTATTATTCGTTTTTATTAATATTGCGTCCATTTGAACGATTTCAACGATCTAAAATGCTTGAAAATGCTTATTTTAGCAAAAACAGCCCTTTTGAGCTTTTAATCTGCGTTTTACCCGCGTAAAACAGCATATAAAAAACGACGAATTTTTATTATTCGTTTTTATTAATATTTCGTTTCTATTTGAACGATTTCAACGATCGCAAAATGCTTGAAAAATGCTTATTTTGTAAGCAAAACAGCACGTTTTGAGCTTTATTCTGCGTTTTAACGCGTAAAACAGCATAAAACGACCTAATTTTATTGTTCGTTTTATTAATATTGCGTCTATTTGAACGATTTCAACGATCTAAAATGCTTGAAAATGCTTAGTTTGAAAGCAAAACAGCACAAGTTTTGAGCTTTAATCTGCGTTTGAACGCGTAAAACAGCATAAAACGACGAATTTTTATTATTCCGTTTTTATTAATATTGTTTATTTGGAAACGATTTCCTCTAACCGATCTAAAATGCTTCTGGAAAATGCTTATTTTAGCAAAACAGCACGTTTTGAGCTTTATTCCTGCGTTTTAACGCGTAAAACAGCATAAAAAACGACGAAATTTTTATTATTCGTTTTTATTTTATTGCGTCTATTTGAACGATTTCAACGATCTAAAATGCTTGAAAATGGCAATTTTAGCAAAACAGCACGTTTTGAGCTTAATCTGCGTTTTAACGCGTAAAACAGCATAAAAAACGACGAATTTTTATTATTCGTTTTTATTAATATTGCTTCTATTTGAACGATTTCAACGATCTAAAAATGCTTGAAAATGCTTATTTTAGCAAAACAGCACGTTTTGAGCTTTAATCTGCGTTTTAACGCGTAAAACATATAAAAACGACGAAATTTTATTATTCGTTTTATTAATATTGCGTCCATTTGAACGATTTCAACGATCTAAAATGCTTGAAAATGCTTATTTCTAGCAAAACAGCACGTTTTGAGTTTTAATCTGCGTTTTAACGCGTAAAACAGCATAAAACGACGAATTTTTATTATTCCGTTTTATTAATATTGTTTGTATTTGAACGATTTCAACGATCTAAAATGCTTGAAAATGCGCTTATTTTGTGTAAAACAGCACGTTTTGAGCTTTAATCTGCGTTTTAACGCGTAAAACAGTATAAAAAACGACGAATTTTTTATTATTCGTTTTTATTAATAATATTGCGTCTATTTGAACGATTTCAACGATCTAAAATGCTTGAAAATGCTTATTTTAAAGTAAAACAGCCCTTTTTGAGTTTTTAACTGCTTTTTAACGCGAAAAACAGCATAAAAACGACGAATTTTCTATTATTCTTTTTTTATTAATATTGTTCATTTAAAACGATTTCAACGATTTAAAAATGCTTAAAAATGCTTTTTTTAAAAAACAGCACGTTTTTAAAAGTTTTTTATTCGCGTTTTAACGCGAAAAAACCATAAAAACGACAAAATTTTTTTATTATTCTTTTTTATTAATATTGCGTCTATTTGAACGATTTCAACGATCTAAAATGCTTGAAAATGCTTTTTTTTAAAGAAAAAACAGCACGTTTTGAGTTTTTAAATCTGCTTTTTAACGCGAAAAACAGCAAAAAAAACGACGAATTTTTTTTTTTTTCGTTTTTTTTAAATATTGCTTCTTTTTTTGAACGATTTCAAACGTTTCCAAAATTTTTTTGGGAAAATGTTTTATTTTAGAAAAACAGCACGTTTTGAGTTTTAATCTGCTTTTTAAGGGCGAAAAACAGCATAAAAACGACAAATTTTTTATTTTTCGTTTTTATTAATATTGCTTCATTTGAACTTTTTCCCAACGATCTAAAATGTTTTGAAAATGTTTTTATTTTTAGAAAAAACAGCAGTTTTGGGGTTTTTAATCTGCTTTTTCGCGAAAAACAGCAAAAAAAAACGACAAAATTTTTTATTACCCCGTTTTTATTAATATTGCGTCTATTTGAACGATTTCAACGATCAAAAAATGTTGAAAATGTTTATTTTAGAAAAAAACAGCACGTTTTGAGTTTTAATCTCCCTTTAACGCGAAAAACAGCATATAAAACGACGAATTTTTATTATTCGTTTTTTTTAAATTTTTGCGTCTATTTGAACGATTTCAACGATCAAAAAATGCTTAAAAATGCTTTTTACAAAACAGCACGTTTTGAGTTTTTAATCTGCTTTTTAACGCGAAAAAAAGGCAAAAAAACGACAAATTTTTTTTATTATTCTTTTTTTATTAATATTGCGTCTATTTAAAACGATTTCAACGATCAAAAAATGCTTGAAAATGCTTTTTTTTAGAAAAAACAGCACGTTTTGAGCTTTATTCTGCGTTTTAACGCGTAAAAACAGCAAAAAAACGAAAAAAATTTTTATTATTCGTTTTATTTTTTTATTGCGTCTATTTGAACGAATTTAAATGATCTAAAAGGGCTTGAAAATTTTTTTTTTGGCCAAAAACAGCACGTTTTGAGTTTTTTTAATCTGCTTTTTAACGCGAAAAAACAGCAAAAAAAGACGAATTTTTATTATTTTTTTTTTAAATATTTCCTTTTTTGGAACGTTTTTAACGATCTAAAATGTTTTGAAAATGTTTTTTTTGGAAAAAAACAGAAAGTTTTAAGTTTTAAAATTCGCGTTTTAACGCGTAAAAACAGCAAAAAAACGACAAAATTTTTTTATTATTCGTTTTTTATTAATTTTGGGTTCTTTTTTGGAACGATTTCAACGATCTAAAATGTTTAAAAATGCTTTTTTTAGAAAAAACAGCACGTTTTGAGTTTTAATCTGTTTTTTAACGCGTAAAAAAGCAAAAAAAACGACGAATTTTTTTTATTATTCGTTTTTATTAATATTGCTTCATTTGAACGATTTCAACGATCAAAAAATGCTTAAAAAATGCTTATTTTAGAAAAAACAGAAAGTTTTGAGTTTTAACCCTGCTTTTAACGCGCAAAAAAAAGCAAAAAAAAACGAAAATTTTTTTTATTATTCGATTTTTTAAATTCTTCTTTTTGGGAACGATTTAAAACGATCAAAAAATGTTTGGGAAAAATGCTTATTTTAAAAAAAAGCAATCCCTTTGAGCTTTAACTGCGTTTTAACGCGAAAAACAGCATAAAAACGACAAATTTTTTCTATTCTTTTTTATTAATATTGCGTCTATTTGAAACGATTTCAACGATCTAAAATGCTTAAAAAATGTTTTTTTAAAGCAAAAACAGGTTTTTAATTTTCCCCCGCGTTTTAAAGGCAAAAAAAAGCAAAAAACGACAAAATTTTTTATTATTTGTTTTTTAAATTTTTGTTTCATTTAAAACGATTTCAAGGGATCAAAAAATCCCAAAAAAATGCTTTTTTAAAGCAAAAACAGCACGTTTTAAGTTTTAATCGGGTTTTAACGCGAAAAAAACAGCTTTAAAAAACGACAAATTTTATTTTTAAGTGTTAAAAATATTACCGTAATGCTATCCCCCACAATACGAAAAGTTTTTTAAAAAACCACAAAAAAAATGCGTTTTTTGGGGGGTTATTTCGATTTTATCAGCCCCCCGGTTTGGACTTTTTACTGAACCCGCCATGGTTTAAAAAACCGGTTTTAAATTAAATGTTGCCTGGCTTTTCCGAAAGGGCTTAAATCTAATGGGGGCCGGGGGGGAAACCTATCGCGCTCCCAATTTAAAACGTATTTTGCCAAATTGAAAGTCCGCAGTATTTTTTGGGCAAAAGGTTTTAAATTTTTCACCCCCCGGGCCCCGGGGACAAATCCCGTTTTTGTTCGCCAGGGTTTATAAAACCCCGGCTTTTTGGGCCCAAACGCAGGGTTTTGTCACCCCCTGGTTTTGCGGAAAATGAAATTGGGAAAGGATAAAAAGAATATCGGTTTTTGGGCATTTACCTACGTACCCCTTTCTCAATATCTTTAAAAACGATTTTTTTACTTTCCCAAAAGTCAAGCAAGTATTGGCTGATAAACCCCTAATGGTGGGAAATACCCATCCCCATCAGGTTGACAAAAATTTCTTGGATTGAAAATGGTTTATTTAAAATATCTTTTTTGGGATATTGTGAGGGTATAGCGGCTGAAAGTGTTTATTTTTAATTTTTACTTAGCTTATCCCTCCCCCGTACTACCTACCATTGTTTTTCCCAATCTTATGCTTGCTTGAGCTAACTTCAGTCTCCACCGTTAGGTGGAGCGGGAAAATATTTCTGCGTTTTGGGAATTATAAGCCAGTTGTATAAAAGAAGGGGGTCCTGCAGTATTTGCCGCCAGTAGGTGTGCTGATGAGACCTCTAATGGTCGAAAATAGCTACCCAAATCAGGCTTGAAAATATTTGCTTTGGGACTTGAAAATGGTTTAGAAAAAATATCGTTTTGGATATTGTGAGGGTATAGCGTACAGTGGTTTTACTTAACCTTTACTTAGCTTATTTTCACCCTCTCGTACTACCCTACCATTGTATTTCAATCTTATGCTTGCTTGAGCAAATTTCAGCTCCACCGTTAGGGAGCTGACAATATTTTGCGTCTTGAATTATAAGCCAGTTGTATGGGGGTTATGGTGGTCATCGAGTATTTGCCGGCCAGTAGGTGTGCTGATGAGACCCCAATGGTCAAAATAGCAAACCCACGGTTTGACAAATACTTGCTTTTGACTTGCAATGGTTTAGTAAAATACCGTTTTGGGATATTGTGAGGGTATAGCGTACAGTAAGTGTTTACTTAACTTTACTTTAGCTTATACTACCCCCCCCGTACTACCTACCATTGTTTTTCGGTTTTTTTATTTTTCTTTTTATTAATATTGCGTCTATTTGAACGATTTCAACGATCAAAAAATGCTTGAAAATGCTTATTTTGAAAAAACAGCCGTTTTGAGTTTTTATTCTGCGTTTTAACGCGAAAAACAGCAAAAAAAACAGAAATTTTTATTATTCGTTTTTATTTTTTTTTGGGTCTTTTTTGAACGATTTCAACGATTAAAATGCTTAAATGTTTTATTTTAGCAAAAAAAGCACGTTTTGAGTTTTTAATCTGCGTTTTAACGGGGTAAAACAGCATAAAAACGACGAATTTTTATTATTCGTTTTTATTAATATTGCTTTTTATTTGAACGTTTTCCCAACGATCTAAAATGCTTAAAAATGCTTATTTTAGCAAAAAGAAGTTTTGAGCTTTAATCTGCGTTTTAACGCGAAAAAACAGCAAAAAAAGGGACAAAATTTTTTATTATTGTTTTTTTTAAATATTCCCTTATTTGAACGTTTTCAACGATAAAAAATGCTTGAAAATGCTTTTTTAAAAAAACCCGTTTTGAGCTTTATTCTGCGATTTAACGCGTAAAAAAAAAGCGTAAAACGACGAAATTTTTATTTTTCCGTTTTTTTTTTTATTGCGTCATTTGAACGATTTCAACGATCTAAAATGTTTGAAAATGCTTTTTTTTTAGCAAAAAAAAGTTTTGAGTTTAATCTGCGTTTTAACGCGAAAAACAGCAAAAAAACGACGAATTTTTATTTTTCCCGTTTTTATTAATATTGTTTCTTTTTTGAACAATTTCAACGATCAAAAAATGTTTGAAAATGCTTTTTTTTAAAAGCAAAACAGCACGTTTTGAGCTTTAATCAGCGTTTTAACGCGAAAAACAGCATAAAAACGACAAAATTTTTTATTATTCTTTTTTAAATTAATATTGCGTCTATTTGAACGATTTCAACGTTCAAAAATGCTTAAAAAATGCTTATTTTAAAAAAAACAGCACTTTTGGGGTTTTATTCTGCGTTTTAACGAGTAAAACAGCAAAAAAACGACGAAATTTTTTATTATTCTTTTTTATTAATATTGCGTCTATTTGAACGATTTCAACGATAAAAAATGCTTGAAAATGCTTATTTTAGAAAAAACAGCACGTTTTGAGTTTTATTCTGCGATTTAACGCGAAAAAACGTTAAAAAACGACGAAATTTTTATTATTCGTTTTTTTTTTTTATTGCGTCTTTTTTTGAACGATTTCAACGATCAAAAAATGTTTTGAAAATGCTTATTTTAGCAAAACAGCACTTTTTTGGTTTAATCTGCGTTTTAACGCGTAAAACAGCATAAAAATACAAAATTTTTTATTATTCGTTTTTTTTTAAATTATTGGGTCCATTTGAACGTTTTCCCAAAGATCAAAAAATGCTTTAAAATGCTTATTTTAGCAAAACAGCACGTTTTGAGTTTTTAATCTGCGTTTTAACGCAAAACAGCAAAAAGACGAATTTTTATTATTCTTTTTTTATTAATATTTTTCTTTAAAACGATTTCAACCGAACTAAAATTCTTT